>NW_010229042.1:61746-76178 GCF_000690775.1 Eurypyga helias
CCCTACACATTTATCCCAGGATGTAGGTGATCCAACCTGCCTCCAGCACACACAGCACTGCTGACTTTTAACTGGCATTAGCACAGCCAAAATTTGGATAAGGCTCAAAGGATTTAAAGGGGCAAAGTCAGTTCAGTAACAGTTCAGCTATCCAAATGCATGCAACAGCTATTGACTGCAGCAGGATCCACGCGTGCACGTAGGTTTTACACTTCCAGCTAAGTCCCAAACTTTTCAAAGCTCTCCCTGGCTCTCTGTTGATGCAGCTCCTTTGAAACCCAAGAGGTTGTTTCTCATCAGCTTCACCTTCTGGTTCTCATGCCCAAAATCACAGCTGCAACATCTGCACTGTAAACATCACTGGGGAATGTTTAGATCCTTTCAGAATGGCTTTCTCTGAGTCAAGCAACGTCACGACCACATTTATATTAGTTACTGTCAAACGTTTTGGGGAGAAGGAAAGGGAATGAGAAGCTGGTTAATAATACACCTGTGTCACCAGACAATGTACCTTCAACAGAGGACTGCAAGTGCATTGCTGAACAGTTACTGTGAACAACCGACAGAAACCACCACTCACTTCATGTGCCATTCCTTAACAAAACACACACTTTTGCCAAACACTTCACAGGCAGGATATGCATTTTAAAGTATGCTAAGACAAACCGACTGAAATCACACGGTAAGTGAACAATTATGGATTATGCAGCTTTAAGACATTTAAATAGACAGTATCATTATTTTCCTACAGAGGTTGTAGAGGATTTCACTGCTGTGTAATAACCCAGTGAAAAGTAGCATCACGTGATGGGAGAATTATGCAGCACTTCCATGGTACTGTACACCAGCAAGGTGTTGGGTGCACTGCCCAATCAATTACGTGAGCACGGAAATCACAACAGCCATCATGAGGGAAAACATACACTGGTTGGAAGTCTCACATTAAATACCAAGGGAGAAGAGTTGGATAGTATTTTTTTCCCATGAAAACAGAAAAAAGAGAGTTTAATTAATACATATTTTAGATGCTTTTAGGAACATCCAGGCTATTACTGTAATCTCAAGCCCTTTAACAAGAAATGGGAAAGTAGCTGCTGTCTCCCATTATCCACAGCAAGTAAAAACCAAAATTTCAAATACATTAAGGTATTTACTCTCTAGTTCAAAAAGTACAAACTGAAAGCTAACACCATAGTACAATCTTTGCAGGCTAATAGTTCAGATACTGTCTCTGTAAATATTTAGAAACCACACAATTTTGTGCATGACATTTAACAAGAATACTCAGTGAGAAGGTATTGAACAGGTTTGGAATGCCAAACACTCAACCAATATTTTGAAAACAAGTCAAAAATATACGGAAACATTCCTACATTTTTAGAGTATACACTGAAGTTCCTTTGGGTAGCATACTTGGCTTTACGAATTTATTTTAACAAGACGCCTCTTCCAGGTTGAAAACATTAGTATTTCTCCAACCTTGCTGAATGAAGTCATTCGCTCAATGATCATTTTCTAAATAAACTTTCATAAATAATAGATGTGATCACATTTTACAAATGCTCTTCCCAAACCAGACTCACTCAATGCCTGTAAATACCTTCTCTACAACAGGGTTGAAATTAAAAGGACTGTCACTGTGTATTAAAATGTATTTGATGCAGTTGAAACACTTCAAATTTAAAAATTACAAAAGCACAGAAGTTATGAAAGCAGAATGCTGGCAGTGAATTTTACATGCCTATAAGCACAAGGTAGTAGCAGAGCTATATTAAATCAAGCCACTATGATTTTCTTTCAGTGACATAAATCAACTGAAAGCTTTAGAAAACTTAAAAATAAAATAAAATGGGAATACAAGAAATTGGAAACAAAAGAAAAACTGTAGACATTCTATATCTTTTCCGTACATATCCTACCCAATAAATTTTGTTCCTTGTGGACCAAGCTGCAGGATTCGGCTAACCATGCTCTCGCCCTCATTTAGAGGGGGAGGAGTTTTAGGAAGATGCAGTTTACTGAATAACATCCATGCAGCAGGAAGAGAAACGAGAAGGGGAAATTAGGAACAAGCTGTCATTCCCGACAGAACCAGCAGTTTACACCAGGGTGCCACTCATGGTAATGAACAAAATTTATAATTAGGAAGAAAAATAAGCCACATCATAGTGGATTGTTTCCCCTATTTTAAGCTTTGGAAAAAAGTCAGTTCCTAGCATTTGTACTACGTGATGCTCTACAATTAGTGCTCTGCCATCACGCAGCGGCTTTGCTCCATGGGACAGAGACAGGCAGCTCCCAGCCACGCCGTCAGGAGCTGTGCACATGCCGCGGCACAGGGAACAGAGCTCAGTATTTGGGTCCTTGTGGGTGACTTCAGTACACTCTTTTGTGACAGTGATGTTGCTCCGATATTCTATGAGCAGGAGGATAAAAGCCTCTTCTGGGTGATAGGCACGTGACTCCTCCTGACTTCAAAGGCAGGTTGCATGAGTAGATGGGGGCAGAACCTGGCCTTTTCATAGCTTTCCTTACCTCCAGCTCCACCCTGCAGTCATCACAGAGGCAAAGCTCCCCTTAAAATACTAGGGTACTTTCTGGAAGGAATGGCAGGTTGACATTACTTTAATATTTCAGGTTAGAGTAGCCTGTCTTATATGCTCAAATGGGGGCAGGACCTGGCCTTTTCATGGCTTTCCTTACCTCCAGCCTGCAGTCATCACAGAGGCAAAGCTCCCCTTAAAATACTAGGGTACTTTCTGGAAGGAATGGCAGGTTGACATTACTTTAATATTTCAGGTTAGAGTAGCCTGTCTTATATGCTCAAATGAGGTAGAGTCAATGTTTAAGTACTTAAAACCACAGGATAAAGGAAATGAAAGATGCAACGTGAGTGTAAACAATGAAATTCATAGAACGACTCACCCTAAAAATTGTGCCCCTGCTGGCCCCATTTCTACAAGTCTACTCGCTAATCCTTCTCCTTCAACCATCGGTGGTGGGCTGGCCAGTTTATGCCTCTTTACCAAGCGGCAGGTGATGCGGGTTGGTGCTGTACACTTGCGTGGTGGGATAATTATTCTCATTCCATGATGGCGACTACCCCTCATCGAACCCCCGCGTGCATCAACCATAAAACTAACCAGGAAACTGTAGGAAGAAGGAAACACGTCAGCGAAAACGGTCACAAAAGCAGCAGGTGATCAGTAAAAAGTCAACCGCCACAGTCTTTAAAACATTATTAGAAAAGTCCTCCCGATCCCAGCTAAACTAAAGAGAACGTGAAGATTCTTTTAAAACTTATACTTACATGTTAGCTACTGGTTATCAAAAGCACGAATTGCTACAGGTCTAGCAACATCATGGTGAAATGAACAGGTGCTACTGAGTAACATGGATTAAAATAGTACACAAACAGTGTATTAGTCGTGGTTTATTAGAGTTTAAAAACATCCCTCTGCTACTGTTAGCTCTACTGTCCATAACTAAGAGTACTTAGCCTCACATGCAGAAAGGAACGAGACTGTGTAAAAAAGGAGAATTAAAAAACGCTAATTTTGTTATTCTGGGGATTTCAGTCTTCAAAAGCTCCTCACAGTCCCATTTGCAAACACTCCTGATGGCTGGCAGAGTGAGTGCTGGCACCACGAGTGACAGTCAGTCCAGGCTACTAAGGGCTTCCAGTGGTGGGGAATGAGTGGGAATATCAAGTATATAACTTCCTTCGGGCTGCTGGCACTCTGCAGGAAATCATGCCATCACTCCTCTGCGAAGATGACATTCATTAGCAAAAAGCAACATTAAAGAAAAAATGCATTTGCCAGCACCATTCCAATGCATAATTTTCCATTTAATAATAGAAAAGTAAGCAATTATATTTGGAAGTGGTGAGTGGTAGATTTAAAAATAAAATTCTTTTTATTAGCAAGGGAATAATGAATATTAATATGAATAATCACTAATAGCCATGGTTTATTTCATCTGTGAAACAGATGCATACATGAAGTGTTACTGTCTTTAACAGAACAGTGGCAGGAAAGTGAAGTCTCCTTCCAGAACCAAAACCAGACTTCAGCCGGTTTCAAAAACTCTGCAGCAAAAATCCTTCCAATTTACGGAGATCAAAAGATACAGCTTCTTGCAGGGCTAAACAGTTCTGGGGGGTCTCCTCTGATGCTCCAAAATACCTTCCCTTTTACTCTGCACCATAAGGTGCTGAGAGAGAATAGCCTCAGGTAGAAGATGCGATAACAGGACAGAGGGACACGAGTTAGCAGCTCAGCGTTGCTGCCACTACCAGCTTTGTTTGCTCCTGTATGCTAGGCAGGCGCTGACACGGCTGGCACGTCTGCTGTAGGGTTTCACCGTTTTCAAGGCTGCCACCAAAACTGGCAAATCTTAAGAACTAAACCTTCACATCATTAACCGTTCCATTTCCTGGTTCCCTACTGTAAACTGAACGAAGGGTAAGAGCCAATAACCCAGGTGGGTCGTGAAGATTCTTTAGAAGAAGCCCCCGAGTGCTCTGAAGTATGAATGGGAATCTGTGTAAGGCTCTGACATTTGCTTTCCAGACCAGCAGGATATCAAAAGTTACAGCTGACGTGCATCAGCCAGGCCAGCAATTAAGCTGCCTTCAGAATTCCGGCCGACGAGGGTGGGAAAAATCTGCACAAAGGCAGGAGTGCAATCAAAACTTGGTACTGGCAGTCTGCAGGAGACAGACAGGTAGGGACACAAGCTGCAAACCGATGAAGCAGGACAGAAAGGTTGTCCAACTGAGTTTCAGATAAAGAAATCGCTACGCTGCCTTTCTTCGAACCAAATCAAAATCCATCAGTCAAGACGGGGAGGTGAAACAACCATCTGAGATGACCCTAACCCCAATTTATCACTTCTTGTGCCCCAGACACTTTAGAATACTGAAGCATGGAACAAAATTCATGGTATTTCACAGTAGTTTTCATACAAATAAATTGAATCCAGATTTTTCTCCTAGATAAACACACTTGCACACTACTGAACAAATGTAAATGTTGCCACTAGGACATTCCAATTCCTCGTAAGAGGAATTATTTCAGCGGGACAGGATCTTTGCTGAATGGCTAACCAAATGCTTCCAATAAATATTAGATCTATGTCAAAACCCAACATGCTCCATTTATAAATTATAGAGTATATAAATTATGTTACTCAACATTTATAGATCACAAGATCTTAGGTGTCGGTCAACTCTGTCCCCTGGAACACCTTTCTGCTGGCTAACAGAAGGCTGTACCAAGCAGAGATGCCAGCTCGAGAGAGCCTGGGCCTCCAGTCCCCTCTCCCCCTGCTCACTGAGTGCCAGCACCCTGCCAGCACGTTTATGTGGCTTTCTCTCCCTGCGACTGCTCTGCATGGTGGGTGAGTATGAGGCAGATGTCCCTGAGCATGTGGAAGGGTAGGCCAGTGGGTGGTCTCCAGGGCTGGCAAGGAGCCAGCTCGTGACTAGCTGCGAAGAGAGTTCAAGACAATCCATTAAAATTTACTAGGAAGCAAAGTACTGCGTTAAGCAGGGGCCCACGGCCCGTGGTCAGCGAAGAGAGAACACCCAAAGCAATCTGCAACAATTGGTGCTGCGGTGGCCTTTTAAAAACATGCATGTTTTTTGTCTGCAGAGAAGACGGAGCCATGTCAGGCTACACGGAGGTGGCAGGGGGTGGCTGGCTGGAGCATCCCTTCTGGGTTGGTGCTGCTGCAGCTCCAGGGAGGCACATCTGCTCCATGCCCCACGGAACAACGGAGGGGCCTCCTGGGGAGCTTGGCAAGGCTGGGCTTGGACTGATGGCTCGGTACAAAGCAATGTTTTGGAAAGTTGCCTATCATGTATGTGATTACTGGCGTATTAGGCCAGACCAGAATTAATAAAAAAAGGAGGTTTTCATTTAATGCAAAAATACCAAAGCTTACACTCAAATAAGTTGTTCCCTCTGTATCCAAACTATTAAAATGACACAAGTATGTAAGAGTGGACTGTCAAAAAACTCTAGGCACCTAAATCAACTGACTTAAAAATAATAATTAAAAAAAAAACACACAAAAAACAACGGAAGTCAAAACTAAGTACCTATAAAAATCAGGCCCCAGGTTCTCGGGTATGCTTAGGCTGTAGATTTCAAGGTCAGTCCAGCATCGGCAACCTGGAGTTTGGCACTGCTAATGCACACTGCTCACAGCAAGGGTAGATCAACCCTTGACATGAGTCTCTGCCCCACCGCAGGAACGAGCCTGTTACAGCCAGCTCTGGTGTCCACCCACACTGCAGCCTTCAGTGAAGACAAAACCTCTAGCAGATCAGCCGTTATGCATATTGCTCCCATATAAAGGGCATCATTGTCAACAGCATATTAATTATTTCCTTGCTTAGCTTTCAAATTAGTAATTTACTGTTTAAAACAATAACAGTAATTCCAAACAGTATTTCATGCACTTTCTGTCAAAAAAATTAGTAGCTGATGCTTACCTAAATTAATGTTGCGCTAATAATGGAAACTACAATATGATCTCTAAGACACAACGCTAAATGCTAATGAGCATTTCTACTTGAATACGTGTAAGGGATGAGGATGTGGGCGGATGCACTACAAACATCTACACACACTCTGTGGGAAAAAAGTTAAAGAAAAAGAAAATAAAATGAGGATTCACAGAAAGCACAGAGTTATCACCTTGAATCATACTGGGGGAGTGGAGAGGAATAGCTGCAAAATAATTTAGAAAGCAAATGGGAAAAATTAATGTAAGATAATTAGAGGCAAGCAACAGAAAATATCAATAATAAGCACAAAGGAAAAGTAACAATCAGAAAAATAACAAAAGCAACACATTTGAAGGCCAACTTTAGAAATGCTTTGGCTTTTCACATATCGGGACTTATGTCATATAAAATATGCTACTCATGGAAAAAAAAAATCTCAGAGGAAGTATTCACTGAATTATTCAGCACAAGGCCACAATTTCTCTGAGAATGCAAAAGCACATAGAGAAGAGAAAAGCATTTGCAGTTTACTTAGGTCAACAGAGAATTTATTGTAACACGGCCTCTTTATTTAATTCCCAAAACATGCTCCGCCGTGCCACAGAAAACCAGTTCTTGCGCTTTTCTGTAGCCATTAATTTTCCAAAGTAGAATGTATAAAGGTATGTATGGCAGGATACTCGAAAGGAGTATCAGCCCCTGCCATTCATTACACTGCTTTCAAAACTGAGTTCCTCTGTGTGTACAGAAGGTTGGAGTAAACTATAATTAATCTGATGTATTCCACCTTGCAAGACTGGATCTAGTATTTGAGTTTCTTAACATGGAAGGCAGTGTGAAACATTACTTACTTTCTTTTTGCTAAGAAAACGAAGGAGTTAAAAAAGGCTACATGAGAAGAGCACACCCACGTTTTAATCTGGGGAAGGTGCACGAATAAGCTCACATCTGAAAGCTGAAGGTCATTTTGGTGAAGGGTCTCTACCCTTCCAGAGGCCTCCAGATTCCTGACACATTTCAGTGTACTGCTTACAGTGGACCCCGTTCAAAATGTATGCTGGCAAAACAACTTATCTGAACTCAAAAGGAAAAACATAAAACATTATCTTGGCTCACAACAAGGAAAAACCAGAAGAGTCGAAATTACTGCCAACAATTTCTTCTTTTTCTTCCCCTTTCACTGATACATTGCTGGAGCTCCACATCCTGCTCCCAAAATTCCCCTTTGGCCTGAGTTAAGCAATGGGAACAAACTCGGATGCTGTCTTCTGGGGGAAAGCACAACCCGAGGGAGCGGGCGGCAGAGGAGCTCCCCCAGCTCGGCACAGTGCGGAGCCGGGGGGAGGATGAGGAATGCGAGGGGCGGTGGGGTCAGGCCCTGGCCGCAGGGCGACCCGGACCACGCGGGCTGCTGACAGCGGGACCCCAGCCGGCATACCCCTGCCTGTGGCCACAGAGAGAGCTGGGGACGAAGCCAGGGGATGAAGCACCGCCAACCAGCAGAGAAGGAGTTGCTTTGCAGAGAAAGACCGGGAGAAGAGAAGGGAAAAGTCATGATCCTCTGCACACCAGATGTGCTGGGGTACTGGAAGATGCGAAGGGAACATCTGTTGACTGTCGCTAGATGAAGATAATGGGGAAAACCAAACAGTATCATGTTATAATATGGGGCCACAATTGCAAAGAAAATAAACTACTAGTGAGGTTTTTTTCCTAACAAAGGAACTGAGTCATCACAGTATCATTTCTGATGGACTTTATCTGTCAAATGAGAAATGTGACAGGTCAGAAAAGCTATGTGTGTTTGGAGAATATTTTGGAGCTGAGACTCTCTCCCTTCCCTGCAGCCCCACAGTTCACTCCACGGCTGCAGGTCTGCAGCCCCTCCCCTCTGGGCAGCAGCTAAGGCCACGTCCATGTTAGCGAGGACTGACATATAAAGGTCTGAAGTAGGTGATGCAAAAAATCTCATGTCCACAGAAAACATGTTGGCACCACCAGTGAACATGCTGAAGAACTAAGGGCAGACAAGTATCGTCCCAGAGGACTGGCAGGATGCAAACGTCAGACTGATTTTGCACCAGGATGAAACGGAGTCAGAAGATAGCAGACCAGTCAGTCTCATCCTGATTACCAAAAACAGGAATAAATTACCCAACAATCAATCTATGAGGGTCTAAAGGATAATCAAGATATTACAATCACCTACCATCAGTCCTCAAAATAAAAACGAGTCAAAACACAAGTGGCAAAAGTAACTTATGTCAAATGAATTTAACTTCCTTCTTTGACAGAGTAATTTTAGATGTATGGAAGTAAGGTCTTCGTATTTCAGTAAGCAATCGAGGTACAGTATAGATAAGGTAAGTGCACAATGATCTGAGAAGTTACCCCAAGAGGTACCATCAGTGCTTTACTGTTAAACTGAAAGGAAGCTGCAAACGGAGATTTCACTGTGCTGTCCTGGTCCGGTACTAAGCTAACGTCTTCATTCATGATTTGAACACTGGAGAGAAAGAACGTCTGAAAAGTCTTTGGAAAATAGGGTCAGAATTAACAGCTATCTTGCTAAAATGGAAAAAGGGTCTGGAACCAACAAACAAAATACAGTACAGGCAAAGACAAACAGAAGGAAGAAGGCAAACACGTAAGCACAAAACATGGAGAAAATAACCAGACTCCGGGATTTCAGAAGAGAACCAAGAAATTCTAGCAGATCCGTCAACACAAACTGCAGTTACCGAAGTGATAATTCTCATTGTGGGATTGCTTAAGATTCGGTGTGCCATGTGTCAGATCAAAGAGGTAGTGATCCTGGCTTAGAAATGAACGATCATGAAAGAGGGGGAGACAGAGGACAGCAGCAAGAATGCGTTGAAATGAGGAAAGCACCACCTAGGAGGATCTGGGACATTTTGGTCTATAAAGAGAGGATTACACATCTTCCAATATATAAGACACTGTTAAGAGACCAGTAAGATACTGTTCTTCAAGACTAGTATGGATATGACACGAAATAGGCTTCATCTGCAACAAAGAAATCTTAAGTTGACCATCAGGGGAAGAACTATTGTAACAAAGGATAGTGAACTACTGAGGCCAGGGGACTACAGAATCTCATTTTTTAGCGACCAAGAAGAAATTAAACATATTTCAGGAATGTCTTGACTACATTTTATCCTGCTGGAATGCAAATGGTTGGACTACGAACCCTCTAAGGTCCTTTGCTGACATACCTTTCTGCGATAACCAACAGACTTCAGCTTTTCATACTGCAATACTTGACATTTTAACTCTAACACTGACCTTATGCAGTGTTCTCTCAGCTCAGTACCCAAAATCTACTCTTGTATAGATCTGTTCGGCAGAAGAAGGTGCTTACATGTATCATGGGACTATAGCTTTAGGTTTGTGGGACTGGATGCTGTTTTGGAACCGAAAAATTTTGCTATGTGCTGCACTCATTTTCATTGTAAGAACATAATTAGTCACAAAACGGGGAAGTAAATTAAAAATAATATTAAATTTTATGTACCGATCTTGAAAATTAAACAACAAATATTTATACTAGACAATCTCGCATGCAATGATTCCTTTCAGTTACACATTTATTTGTAAATGCTTACAATATGCATTCAAACATTACTGCTATTGCATTTAAATCAAGTCTATGTGGTACTGTCAAGAAGCACTACAACTACAGTGATGACTCAAAAGTAAATGAATAGTACCATTAAAATCAAACTACAGATACTGGAGAATAGGCAGGAGTTTGGAGGCATAAAAGAAGTTAAAAGTCCCCCACTTTTTCGTCTATGAAAGAACAGAAAGCATAACATAGCTCTGATTTCATAGTCATAATAATTTAATACAATTCAAACAAAATAACCTTTTGACACTTAAGAACAAAGCATAAGCAACAGAAAAAGCAAACCAGGACGGTTAAAGAGAAGCCTGTGGGATTGCAATGTTTTGGCATTCAGAAAATTAAGTGCCGAAGCAAGTTTTTGGTTTGATATGCAAGAATTTAAACTGACTCTTGTTATTAAGCACCCTCATTGAAGTCAGTGTGAATTTTGCCACTGGCTTCAACTGCAGCAGGAACAGGCATGTTATCAGCCATTACAGCAGGCTGTATTCTTCAGCTCACAATACACTTCCACATTTAAAGATAAAGGAGATCTGTTAAGTGACCTACCCTGAATGGATGGGGCTTGAAACAAGGTTAACATTGTCCAAGGTGTCTGCAGCCCAGCTATAGTGTCTGAGAGAATCAGAATCAAACTCCCTTTGAAACGTCAGGTGCTTAAAAACATAATGAAAAGATTAATCAAAATTTAAAAGTGACACAGAAAACCCTTGTCTTAAATACAGGCTTGCCAATATAATTCTATTAAATTTAGATCTGGCCCCTTTCCACACAACAGTACTGATATCCCAGGTGTTAAATTACTGGAAAGCCTGTAACAGAAACATTTAGTCCGCAGACGAATTAATCTTACGTATCGTGAAACATTCCTTTTGCCCGCTTTTCCCACATCCTTCAGTTACAACTCTGTCTCTCTTCAATCTTTACTTACATGTGCACGGTTAAAAAGAGTGAAAAAAAGCATTACCATTTGTACTGCAATCGTACACCATACAGACAGGCAGTATAATATTCCCCCATGGAAAACACCATTGGATACATCCTTATCCGAGCAGAACCTGTGAATAACTTCCCTGAGAGTTTAATTGAAGCTGCGAGTGCCCAACCAAGCTCCTGGTGGGAGGAGGGTTTGGTTTGTCTCTACGCACGTACAACTGTTTTCTGGAGCGCCGCTGTCCCGGCTCATCTCTGCAAAAATAGCTTTAACCCTGTGAGGCGCTGGCGCTATAATCAACTGCCCCAGCTGACAGACAGCCGGGCGCAACTTGTTTCTCGCTGCTGCCCAGGGACACGCGCGTGTACGCTTACACGTCCCGTGCCCCGCAACAAGGCCTCGTGCCGTGCAGCCTCTTAGGGTGCAGCAAAGCCATTCTAGTAAAACAGGCTTTTTGTTTCTCTTTTCCTAGGAAATCAAACAGATGAAACCTTCCAATACCGTATGCCCATATTTCCAGGGTGATAGGAAACCTTCAACACGGTTTAAGAAGCACCATCAGAAGTTACATCGATACAACTAAGTCAAGAAGCTGCCCTGCAATACACACAGACCATCTTCACCCAAGACGGTGTTAAGGATGTCACTGTCGCCTGTCAGTAGCTTGTTTTCTGCTTACAGGCAAATACATCTAAGAGAGAGCAGAGTCAGTTAGGACTAAAACCTCACGGGCTGTTTTCAGATCCAATTCTGCGGGTTCAAGTCAAACCTGAGCCAAGCACACGCTTCTACATGGGAAAGTTTTATTATTTCCACCTTTTTTTTTCAATGTATTGGCACACAGAGGTAGTGCAAATGAATTCTTTTGAATGGAAACATCAGCATTAGTAGTAAATCTGACAAAGTCAGTCACAAACACACAAAAATACTTCTGTTGAGAAGCTTCCACAAGAGAAGCAAGCAGATAGTTCTCTGGTGTTGGCGAGAACCTGCAACCTTCCCATCACTCCAGGTTTTCCAGAACCTTCTCTCTCATCACACATTTATTTCAAATTGGCATCCCAGGTTTCCTTCCAAAAACCATCGAGACTATAATTTACTGCCAATCGATAGCCGTATCTGCAGGGTACAGCTTTGCCCTGTCATCTGTCCAACACCGAGGCACACAGCTCGATGCCTCCTTCTTTTGCTACCTTCACTCTTTTATTAGGATCTGTCATTAAACTTTTTCCTGTAAGATACGTACTTGAGGCCTGACGATTCAAGCATAGACAACAGCAATAATGGGCAAACTTGCATATAATACACACCAAGAGACACCACCAGACAGAAAAGAAAAAATTAAAGCCATTAAAACAATGGCAATTAAGCAACAGCAGCAGATTTAATTAGCACCATTTTAATATATATCATAATTTAGTTTAATGGAGGCAGTTTTCTAACTCTTCCCAACAGAAGACTAGGGATTCTCCTACGATTACCGACGAGCCCGCAGTTTCGGCAGGAAAGTCATCACGGTGGGTTTCTGCTATTCCATGTGATCTAACTTCGTCAGGGGCTCACACTGAGCCCATTATTACTTTTGATACCAAACAGTGTAAGATCCAGACAGCTGAAATCAGAAGTTGTAAAAATGTAGATAAACAAATATATTCTTTTGCTCCATGATTAATGTTAGCATCAAAAATAGGACAAAACAAAGAAACGTAAGAAATGTGTGAAAAAGAACAGCACAATTTAGTGTTTGTCATTCAAACCTGCTAAGCCATAACGACGTCACTGCACCGCGGTCCAGGCACGCACCAGGACACACACATCAACAAATAAATGTGGGATCATGCTTGCTTTAACAGATGAAAAACGCTAAATTCCCTCGGCAGTGTGATACAGAAAATGAAGCGTAGGGCCACATAAATTCCAAGGAAACACCATCACTGTTTCATGACCTGTGTTGATACGAGTGCTGCTCTGCTCACCGAGCTGCTGTAGGTTTGCCTGCACACAGAGGTTTCCTTGGTCTATCCCTTTGTCCTGAGATACTGTCTGTCTGTCAGGTAACTATATTTTTCGATGCATTCCTTTCTGGCAAAGTGCACTCAGACAGCTCTCTTGGACATATTTACAGCCAGCAAAAGCACAAGGCCTTCAGCCAATAATTTTGGCAGAGAAACAGAGTAGGAAAAGCTAATAGCTGGACACAGGCATCTTACACGCAGCACACATCTGTTGATCTCATTTTGTCAGTCTGTTGAGGTGCTGGATTTTCCAGCCAGGCAAAAAAAAAAAAAAAAAAAAAAATCTTCCTGTGTTAGCTGCACTATAAGCAGCCCAGAAGATGGTACATCATCAGTGACATCAAATCACAGGATTCATCCCATGCTTGGTCAGGTCCCAGCGTTCCCTCCCTGGACCAAAGGAGATCAAATATGCCTTGCTAAAGGGCGTGGCTTCGTTAGATGCAAATGTATAAAAATACTGACGGTTCTGCTGGCAAGGATCCTGCTGGTTGCATAACCAAATACGCAGGCTGTGTAATATCAGAGTTCAACAAAGAGAAGAATTTATGCTTCCTCCCAGATGAGTTTAACCAGACAGAAGAGATTCAGCAAACTGCTATGTAATGGACAGCCTGATTCATCCTGCCTTTGGCTGATTAAATTCAGAGGCTGATGTAAATTATTCCATGGAGAAAGTAATTTGGATTTGGTCTGAGTAGCTGCATCCATGGCAACGCACGAGGACACAGAAATTTCAGCTTTGCTCCCATCAGGTTATGAGGCACAGTATGGCCTGGACTCAGACTTCCCTGCTAAAAATGGCAATAAACAATGCAAGCAATGGAGAATATCCCAACTTCTCAGGGAATTATTAGAAATTCTTTTCTAATACCCAAAGAGCTGCAAAGCTCACCCCCATAGGCGTGTGCTGTGCTGAAGAACATGGGAATTCCAGAAGATGGATATATTTTTTGTCAGGACCTTGAGGTTTGCAGAAGCCATAGCAGAAAATTGTAGCTGGGCTCCCTTTAATGCAAGCAATGGAGAATATCCCAACTTCTCAGGGAATTATTAGAAATTCTTTTCTAATACCCAAAGAGCTGCAAAGCTCACCCCCATAGGCGTGTGCTGTGCTGAAGAACATGGGAATTCCAGAAGATGGATATATTTTTTGTCAGGACCTTGAGGTTTGCAGAAGCCATAGCAGAAAATTGTAGCTGGGCTCCCTTTCTCATGAAGACAGTTTGTTGGTTTGCTGCCGCTTGTTTTTTCAGGGGATCATGGTTTTACTAACCTCTCAAGACAGGACTGACATTTTTTCCACTACCACCTTCA
>NW_010229042.1:76207-81959 GCF_000690775.1 Eurypyga helias
TTCAAAGTTTGTCTAGAGAATTCAGATTAGAATAACATTTACAATTAGACTGTAGGCCAGGCCTCCAGCCTGGCTTCATTTTACGTGACAAATTTGGACAAGCGCTGCACTGCAATAATTGCAAAATCATTGCTGGACAAAAACAGGAATCACAAAAATAAGATGACCATAAATGCAATGACAACCGCCTACACTGCTGCTCAGCACCAGAAGGTTTTCTTATTTGTTGCCTTCTCAGCTCAAGAGCCAGCACTGCAAGAGATCCTCCAGAAAGCAGAGAGGTCCATGACCACTTGTACAGAATATGAAATTTGCTCTAAAATAGAGCTCCTCTACATGTTGTAGTGTCACTGCGACACCTCCGTGTACTGATAAATAATTCCTATATTTCTAGTGGAATTTTGTAATACAACACAGGTTAATGGTGCACACTTTGAACAACATTCTTTAGGAGTTATTCTACATAGTGCTAGTTTTAAGACTCGTTCTTTGGTCAAATGCACCCTAATGTTAAATCAATGCCATCCACTTTAATGGTAATCACAAAAATGGCCAGAATCATAAAACAATGTAATATGTTCTCAGACTGAAGAGCTTTCCTCTCCTCTGAAATTCCCATCGTATCAAGTATATGTAATGAAGGCTTAGGAGTAGGAAGTGTCATAGTAACTTCAGGTTCTCAGCCCTGAAATAGTGTTTCTTGTTCCCAGTGGCAGTAGTTGCAGATTTTAAATTCTGACTTCAAAACCAAAGAAAAGTAACAAAATTACTGCCATGCAGTGTTTAGAAACCCTCCCGAGCTAGCTATTGCAAACCAAGGTTGGAGGCTTACAGCATTTCACTTGAAAGTACCAACCTAGCAATAAACATTCAGTTGCTAAAGAGAAAATCCAATCTCAGCCACTGTCGTAGCTGAGATGGTACCAAATGTTACCAAATAGTACCAAAACTGTGCAAGAGCTGTAGGAAGACTGTACTAATTTATACTACACTAGAATTTACAGACTAATACAATCAAAGTCAAAAATGCTTGAGTTGGGCTCTCTGGACCCTTTCCCCCATGACAGCATCCTCTGAGATGAATACCCTCTGTGCAGGAATACTTGTCGCTGCTGAGAGGTACCTCTGTGAAAACGGTAGCAGAAAACCTCTGTTTCATTACAATCCACCTTATGCCCTTCCAGGACATAAACAACAGTTCCACTCCACAGCCCTTTCATTCCAAGTAAAGATTTCTATGTGGATTTTTATGCAGCTTCCAAGCAGATCTATGACTTCTGTGTATCAAGAAACTTGAGTAAATCAGTCAGATGTGAAAACCTGATGCAAGTCTACAAAGCAAAATGCTGAGGAACTCACAAACAAAGCATACAGTACCCTATCATCTCCAGCAGTAGCTTTTAGAAAGACTTTCCCATGCTATAATCAGGTCAAAAGATTCTGATTTAGTTGTATTAGCCACTGCACAAATGTTTGGAAGATAGATAAACTCGTTACTGCATAACAGCTTAATCTTTACAATGCCAAATTCTTCCCGAGGGTGGAAAAACAAGGACAGCAGTTGGAGTCCCCTCCATCCAGACAGAGCCAGCGAACGTCATCCCTGGGCTACACCGTACAGACAGAGATTGTCAGTGTGAAATACATTGCTCCCAGCTTATCAAAGCACTCTGAGGACACATGGAACATTAAGGTCACAGATGCTCCCACTGACTTCCAGGGACCACCTCATACTCAGAAACGCAACTAGTCCCTTCTTAAAGACTGGTGGTTTGGAAACCCATCACCCTGTCCTCTTGCAGGATCAAAACCACAATGTGGTAAACCCATGATCTCTTTCTCTCAGTTCCGTTCTTCTCCCCTTTTCACTAGTTAAGAGAGCAGGGATAGTCTCTGCGAGCCCGGCGGAGGGCCGCGGACTGTCATCCCCTGTAAATACGAAGCACGAATACTTGGTGGCAGAGACGCAGCACATACCTGATCCTTTGCTGGTACCAGCAGCTCTTCAATCATCATGCTGTCTCGGGCATAAGAACTTCTGTTCAGCGTGTAGGACCTATCCGAACTGAAGGAGCGGAGGCTGTTGTATTTACCATTTATCATAGAAAGTGCAGATGACAATGAGGTGAACAAAAAATAAAAATAAAAAAATTAATACATGCAACTTCCAGGGATAGCATAAGATGGCAAAATATACATAATCTGTGAAATAAATACAAGGGAAAAAATGGAATAATGAATATTTGACTACAGTTAAATATCCCCTTCCCTACCATATACATAAGCAAAACCACAATAGATGTTTACTGCTTTGGCTGAAATGCCACGGCTTTAGAATAAATCCAAAAAAGTGTATTCAAGTATTCAGACGAACTTTGATAAATGTCTTCACACCCTAATCCTGACAGGAGACCCATGAGGGCAGGTTACAGCGCCTGCTCATACGGCTCAGCTTGCCAAAGCAGGTTTAACTCAGAGCAGGTTTTATGTGTTGTCATTCTCTTTGTGGCTGAACCACTTTTGGCTTTGTTATAAACACCCTAGTTATTCATTTATAGTTAGAAGAAAGGAGAACAATTTTGAAATGAAAGAAGAAAATGTGCTTATTGATGATTACAAAGCAATTCCAATGCTTTGGGAATTATTTGGTGCATGTTAGACTATTTAGAAATAACTATGATCATTCTGAATGTGTTGCAATTAAATCAACGTAGGAGTGCATTACACTTAGCCCTGGAAGATACATTATGGTATGTGCTAAAAACATGCTGCAGGCCTAGACATGCTTGCTACGTGACAAAAAATAAAGTAGTAAAACCCGTGAATTAATAAAATGCAACATCCAACAACATATTACACTTTTAACTAGCAACACTTTTCAGACTCAAAACTTGTTTCATGCATTTTGTAGTTGTTAATCGAACTTTTCTAGTCCCTTAGCACACGTTCCTCATTGTGCTGGAAGGAGAACTCGGATCTTAATTACACACAGTAGGCACACGTTAGGCAGACTTTTACATGATAAAGGGCATAAAGAAATCAAGTTATATTTGTTATAAGAGAGTGATATTCTCTAAAGCTGAGCCCACCCCACCATCCCTTTGCCCCAAAATAAAAGCATGTCACTTTCCGATGCTGAATAAAATGAAGATGAGCAATGGCAGCAGCAGAAAGATGTAACACGATGCCATGCCTTCTTACCTGACTTTTGGACTAAAGCAATTTACAGTGGAAAAGAAACAGGAGAAATAGAAAGCAAAGAATCAGACAGGAAAAGCAAGATGTTATGGCTGGATGGCTAATATATTTAATGTGTTCATTTCTTAATGTTACACTCAGAATCAGTAGTAAGATACCATGGAATACTTTGTGCTAAATAAAATACTTCACAGGAAAAACGCTGTATTTGTCTCCTCTGAGCATAACATGTGCAATGTAAAAAATGAGTTACGCAGCAACAAATAGTAACGGCACTGCTAAAATCAGAAGCGTGGGAATATTAGGCTTCTCTCAAAGAAAAGATAACATGAGGTTGAACCCTCAGATCTACCTCTACAGATGTTGACTGTGAAATTCTGCTCTCCCACGTGCACAGCAAGAATTTAGACGTGTGCGGGAGGAGTACTGTAACGAGTAGAAGGTGTCCCGTAAATCACTGCCCAGGTCTGTACACAAAGCGCGCTCCCTCTCCGCCGTCACCGCAGTGCTTCACACCTGACCACATCTGACAGTGCTGTATGACCTCGCTCACGCCAACTTCTGCTTAAAAGCAGCGTGTCAGCTCTGTTAATTAAGTTTACAAAGACACGAGATTCTCCCTTCAGATCTGTTTCCCTGATTTTCCAGCTAATGGACTATTTAAAGGCATTTTGGCATTCCTCGTGAATGAATTATCACGTACTTAATACTTAATAACTTACCTAAAAATTGTAAGTGAAGCAAAACATGGCTGGGCACTGCTGAAGAGCAAATATGCACTGCACACTTGCATGTCTAATGCGACCATAACAAACAAGACCGAAGGGTAGACATCTAAGCTTTACCTTATGGGAGTTGCCATTTGCTGTCAGACAATGAACTCACTTTTTAAAACAGATCTTTAAACTACAGCATAGGAAAAAGTCCTCAGGGCTCCGGCTTATGAGGTTTAATTATTAGCTTCAGTACGATTCAACTGTCAGGAAATACGTTGCAAATCCACAACTGTGGAAGTAATCTCTGCTTATACAGCTTTAATTGTTTTGAGCAACGCACACTGCAGGCTTTTGCAAGATTCCAAAAATGAAATCTAAAACGTTCATCTAGAAACACCTGAGTTGAAATCAACATTAGTCAGATACTATGTTAAGTTTACAATATTTTATCAGGTTCACAGAAACTTTGGCCTGTTCTCTGTAACACGTAATCTGTCAAATGAAACACTACAACCAGTCTAGGGTACACCTGGGGGTTTGTTTGGGGGAGGGGAGGAGCATTTTTCTTTAATATTGGCTATCTCAGTTGGATTACTCACGAGAACCTTTCAAGAAATAAAAGCACCAAAGTAGCAAAATGACTGCTGTTCAGTTTTTCTGGCATCTACATTGTTCAGCTAAATTAGCCCATTAAGGAACGCTCTGACGTATCAATCTGACCAGCAGTAGTGAAAAGAAACCTGGTTTTGCTGGCCATTCTAGATCAGTTTCTAGACCGGTTGCAAGCTGCTAACAGAGGTGCCTTGGAGATGTTCAGAACATGTGCAGATACCAGAAAAAGTGAACAGTTAGTTTTCTGTATCGTTGCCATAAGAAGCCAACATGAATAAAGAATATGAAATAAAACTGCAATGAACATATGCTTTAAAGGCGCAGTATTATCATAACACCCCCTCTACTTTGTTTTGAAACAGACCCCAGCTTCAGTGCGAAAGAGCGCGCTTGGTTCGTAAAAACATGTAAGTGTGGCGACATGCAAACACGAGAATCGGCAAACACAATACCTGGCGGAGCGGGCTCCCAGGCTAAAGCCCATGTATCCTTCAGCAGGCAAAGAATCATCTCCCAACTCTTTCAGATCCTGGGGTCCGAGGTATTTGTCCGTATCACCTGTCATTGCATCCTCACCTGCCAGCACAAAAGCCAGGCTGAAATCAGAAGCTACACGTATTGTAAACGTTTGTGTGCTTGGTAAGTCATCACGCCCTCCTCCGCTCGCCAACAAGGAATCAATCCCGTCACCCCCACTTTCCCTAAGGCTCTTTCCACCTCGTACGGCAATTATCCACCCTCTGAGCGGGCCTGAGAAAATACTTTTATTGGGGACAAACCTAAGAAGCAAAACTCCACCTTGACGTAAATCCAATAAAGTTATACGAGGGATGACTCTTGCCCCACCGCTTACGCAAGCTAAAGGCTTCTTCTGCACTTTGCACCGCTGCGCTCACTTTTGCTCTCCCTGCCAGGCAGCCCGGGCTGACAAACCCAAGGTGGGTTATTCCATATGCCAAAAAACCCCCACACCCCGACCCTTGGCTGGGAGGGCTGGTGCCCACCAGCACCGGGACGCGCAGCCAGCTGGAATGGACGCTGGATAACCGAAGAGGCCCGCCTTCCACCTCAGCTGCGGCTCAGCAACTTTCCCAAGTTCCAATGTAAGAGGGGTGGCTTTTTAAAAAAAAAATTGACGAGCTGCTTCCCGCTCCCCGGATGATTTTCCGGAGGTAAGTGCTCCTCGGCGCCTGCCCACGGCGCAGCAGCCGGCGGGGCGAGGGCGG
>NW_010229043.1:0-22524 GCF_000690775.1 Eurypyga helias
GGCAGTGCGCGGGGTCTGGGTGCGTGTGGAGGCAGCACGGTGCAGTGGGCGGTGCTGGGGTCACCCACCTTTGAGCAGGTGGGGCACGGGTGAAGGGTGGCAGGCGACTGGCGCCGAAGTAGTGCCTGTTCAGGGTGGAGAGCGTGGACTCCCCGGTGGTCCATCTCCGGTTCTTCAGAGCTGTGCTCACACTTCAGCTCCCAGTGTGTCCTGTCTGCGTGCGTCCACACTCAGTCTGCCCACTGCTGGGGTGCCAGCAGTAAACAAGCTCAGTATAATCTTACTTCCTGTTGTCAGACCAAGGCACGTACGCTTGTGTTTCCCCACTTGAGTGACTATTTGTCTGTCAGTGCTGTAGGCTTACTTGTGCTTATGTTGGTCAACTTTCCCCTTCATCTTTCTCTATCCTTTTATCCGTTTACTATATTTTGCACACTTGTATCAATTCAGCATAATGGTGCCTCTGTTGGTAGCTGGTCTGTGTGCATAGGCCCACTTCCGATGCCTGGTATCACCCTACTAGCTAATGGAGAGGCAAACAGTTCTGTGACATGATGTGATGTGCCACTGCTGTGCCCCTCCTGTCCTGAGCCCATGTTTGGAGTGTCTGTGGCTCTGTGGTTGGCACAGGCTGGGTGAGCTCTGGCTGTTGAGGGAAGCAGTCCTGCTCTTCCTCTGGTCTCTCAGTGTGTTCACGCCTCCTTTGTGTCAGCTTTAGCAATCGTGTGGTTCTGGGAGACGGAGGAAGTTGGAGAAGAAGGTTTGAGTGGCTTACCCCTGGCAGAAGTTGGAATTCCTGTTCTTCCCTCCTTTGCTCCTGTCTCTGTTGCCAGCTTGTCCCTGGCTGCTTCTGCCGTGGGTTTTTCTGGTGACCGTGAGTTGTATTGCTGGATCCTTCAATGAGCTAGCTGCCTTGGCAGAAGAGACTGGATGGTTTTCTGCTAGATTAGAGTTGAGTCAGCATTGTGAGGGGCGTGAAACCTATGAAAGCTTATGGGGAGGAGAAAGAGGAAACTTTACTGCCAGAAGCAAGGCTAGAGGAAGGCAATGGAGAGTGAGACCTCCCCCAAGGCAGCAATGAGGTCGTACATTGGCTTAGCTGTTCCACAGAACTGCCCCGAGCTGGACATGCTTGCTGGTGTATGTACTTTCTGGCACAACTATGTTAAGTGGGATTCCATCCTATTTTATGCTGAGGCACTCTTAGATTGGCTTAATGGTACAGTTCTGTGGTTAAATTAAATAGATGATTTTTTGAAAAATTACTGATGCTTGGTGAAGTATAGAATGCACGTGAGAAAGCAGGAAATGGTGACTGAAATTTGTGAGCAGAAGTGTGCTGCGCTCTCTTCAAGACATGCTAGTTCATTTGAACTCACTTTGTATCATTCTCCTTTTGCTCCTCTTGATTCCTTTCCTTCAAGGAGAGAAACTGTGGAAAACCCTTTGTCAAGGTTTTCTGGTACGTTGTGGTCTTTCTGACAGTCTCTGATACTTCCTTTGAACAAATTGCAGAAAACCTTATGGCGTAATCACTTGATGCCGCCAAAACATCCTTCCAACCTTTAACTGATAGGAAGTGGTTAAAATCGTGAAGTAGAAATCCTGTGGTATTTCTGGGAAAAAAGTTGATATCTGTCATGATGAGTAATTAGTGCTTGCTGTTATAACCTCAGTCATTCTGAGTGTTCATATGAATTACCAAATCCGAATACTAGAAACCTTCTAAATGAAGCTCACTGCCATGGTATTATGAAGGGATAGTAGACACTCATGTAGGGCAAGGTGGTTACCAAGTCCTAGCGTTCCTGCAGGGAGCAGTGTGGGCATAAAGCACCTTCCTGTGCTGCGCTCCTTACCTCGTAGCAGGGCAGAGCTGTGGCTTTCTCCTGACCTTGCTGAGCAGGTGGGTGTAGTCTCCATCCTTCCCAGCAGTATACCTGTTGGAGCAGTTAAATAAACCTGTTGGGAGGTATAGAAATGTCATAGTTCACTGACAGTCATGGAGAGAACTGGGAGGACATGAGTGATTCAGAGTTCCTGAGTCACCAAATCCCTGTTTTTACAGGGAGCTATTTAAGTCTTTATAAAACATACTACTACATACAGCTTCAGACACATGGCCTTCTTTCTTACCAGAAGTTTCTCATGAACTTCTGTTGGTCTCTTTTGACTCTGAGATGCAATTGGTAATACCTAGTTAGCTGGATCAAAGAAATAAAGGTTGGTTTGCTTGCTTAAAATGCCTGTGAAGGGAGCATGGATTGTCGCTGTCACGTTGCTGATGTGCGAGAGAGAATAATGGCTATGAAGATTCGCATCAGAAATGTGGTGGGTTATTTCACAGTAAGGCATGTTTGGGTTGTTTCCCTAGTAGATAAAGAAATCTTTGAGTTACAAAACCTGAATCAGTGCTGACCTATTGCATCACTAGATTTTTATACTTATGACATACATACCAGATCCATTTGGGGTTGGATACTTGAGGTTTAGAAACTGATTTTGAAAAGGATGATGGAAAAAACCATGAATTCAGGCACACTTCTACAGATTTGTGATCATTTTTTTTTTCAAAGTAGGTTTAAAAATACATCTCACTGAAATCACATGCTTCTCCTTCATGACCCTCTCAAAGCATGGACAGACCAAAGATCTAGCAAGGAAATGCGTGTGCAGTTCTCCTGCAGTGTGTCGATGACTTCCCATCAAATGAAGAAGTTGCTTGTGAAGAAAGTCCTTGAATAGTAAGAACTGAGCTGTGCTGGCAAGTTCTGTGTATGTAATCAGGAATTCCTGGAGTGGTTCTTTGATATGCAAATAATATTGTGAAATAATACTTTTTCCTTATCTTCAAACAATGAGCATTTCAGTTGCAGAATCTAATGGAGCAGGCTTTTACATTGATGTTAGATTTTTGGGTTTTTTTTCCTGGTAGCTGAAGAACGTTATCTCTTAATGAGTGAGGTCTGCACTGTAGCAGCTCCATGAATTGCTCTGAACCTGAAGTTTTAGAAAGGAGAAGCAAGTTGAAATGATATGGAAATATATCTGCTGTAAATAACAACCTTGATAAACAACAAATAATAGAAAAAAAAATTCCATTGCTTGCAATATGTGCAACTGTAAGAACTCCATAGAAAAACTGTGTGTTCCAGTCATTAAAAATGCATCAGTAAAAAGCTGTGTATTTTTGAGGTCCTTTTTTTGTCCTTCTCTGTTACTGTTGCTGAAGTTCAAACTTTTTAGTATTTAATTTTGTATTCACTTCCCGAGGCCCCAGCTGCAGAACAGATGATCGATGAACGAGATAGATGAAAGAATGTAAATGAAACGGCTGCCAATTACCATTCTTAGCCAAAGTATATCGTGGGTAGTTTCTGGGTAGAACTGGTGATTATAGCGTATTCCCTTCAAGGGACCTGTCTGTGGCTCTTCCAGGAGGATGGAACTACAGCATTGCTTTGTGTGGGCAGGCTGGCTTGTTACTGAACTTCCCTGGTGTGGCTTTGGTTCTGGGCTGTCGAAACCAGGCCAGCTGAGATGCCCCTCGTACTTACGGGGATGCAGGCTGGGCACATCACTCATGCCCCTTTAGGGCTTTCTAGGCTGATGGGTTTTTTTCTCTCTTCAATACTGTGTAACCAAAGCTTAGTCATAAGCATCTATTTCCCAGGGAACTGGCAGTGTTTTGCCACATTAAAATACCAGTAACCATAAGAAAGTGACTTATTTAACCTATTTGGGGTAGGTCTTGTTCAGTAGTCAGTGAAATTGCTGTGTTTGCCTCCCCTGTATACTTTGGTGGTCTTCTTACTTTCTGAAGGAAGTGTAGAAATGAGAACATCAGTAAACTTACACCTTCTGTGGTGAATTCCAGTGGGTACAGTGCTGCAGTGCATCCCCCTTCCGAACCTGGTGTGTTCCCATACTGCAAGTAGCAAGTAAACCCCTCATGTTCAGCGTGGGTTTGTAGCATGGGTAACCTGCGTGTGGGCATGGTACCGTTCCGGTTGCTACGGCTTGCTCACATCGGCGAACTGAGCCACGTTTGAGGTGTTGAGAGGGATGTGAACAAGGTCACGATGCATACACAAGCTGGTTTGCTTGGGCTTACCAAGCTGTCCTAGGAGGAATTTCTTTGGAAATGTTTGGTCTGGGCTTTCTGCCCTTGGTGCTTGGGTCTGAAAATCAAGTTTGTAACTGACTTGGCAAGGCAGGGTGGAGAATGTTGCGGAAGAACGGGAAGATAGAGTGAGTGGAAAGAGCAAGTTGCCAAACACTTAAAGTTTGAGTTTACCGTTTTTCATGCTTATGTGGTTACGTTTGTAATTTCCAACATGTGATTGTAGCAAGCACAGTACTTCGCTGAGGTGTAGTGACGTGGAGGATAGTCAGTGGGATGCTGGTGAGCTAGTCACACGTGTAGGACATCTCTGTCCATAGTGCGAGGGGTCTGGTGGAGTTGGTTAAACAGAGTGCTTCTAGATTTCCAATTCTTTGCTTTTGTGGAGATTGCAGTGAATGTGCTGTTCTACTCACTCTAGGTAGTCAGTGTTTTCTTTATTTTTGAATCTGTGACTACATCTGTCAATTGTACATGAAGAAAATAATTGACCTAAAGAAAGGGAGGACGTGTTACAAGATAGGACCCAATGTGAGTGTTTCCTTCTAGGGTAACCATGCTAAAGAAGTTTAATCGAAGATCCCTCATCAAAACATCTCACACTGCGATCTTTTAAAACCTTTTCAAATTTAATAGTAAGTTGTTACAATCCTTCCTCATGGAGATTAGAGAAATGTGTTCTGAAATCAGGTTGTCTTGGTTTGGGTACTGCACCTCAATTGTTTTTAATTGAAAAATGTTTGCTGTCATAATTGTGAATTACAAAGGTTGAAGTTTTTTCATAGTGATTATGATTTTGTATTTTTGATTATGATTTACATTAAATAACAGCAACCTGAAAAATCTTAACTGTATCTCAAATTGCAAATAGGAACTTTAAGTGTTAATTTCCTTGGGTTTCGTCTTTAAACGTTTCCAGATAGAAACTTAAAAAACCCCTCATGCGCTGAGAAGGGCCTTTACAGTGGAAGGACTAACAAAATCTGCTAGCTGTCATAACGGTGCTGCAGCACAGCAGCAGGATCAATTGCTGAAGAACTGAGTTTAAGCCTGTGTAACTGGTCTTTAATGAGTACTTGTAGAATTAGGACCGCTTATTGATGCGGCTGTGCACAATGCAGCTGTCATTATACAAGCTCTTGCGGTCATTCAGGTTTTAAACACAGATTTGAGGTTTGGTTCTTTAGCCCACGGTGTCTCATTTATGTTGGCTAAGCACATCTCATGTAATGACATTAAGAACTAAAGTTATGGAGGTGGTAGTTTTATATTGGGGGGGAAATACCAATGCTGAAATCTCTGGAAAGCAGGGTTGGTAAATAGAAATCTGTCTGTCTTGGGCTAGGTGAGCTGTGTGTAACTTTGTGTATTTTCCTGGATGCATCTGTGAAATCACTGGCCACTGAACAGCAAATATGCTGATTCAGCGATGTTAGCAGTGTCCTGTGATCTTTTTTCAGGCTCAGCTTCTTGACAACATTGTACTCAGGACTGTATTATTTAGAGGCAGCAATTTTCTTGTTCTTACTTTGTGTAGTCAACAGTGAGACTTAAATGTAAGTTATAGATAGATTTGTACTATAGTAGATCATACTAAAAAGTTCTCAAAGCAAACTCCATCCTGATAACCTGCTGTGGGAGAAAAAGGAAAGGAAAATATCTAATTTTGATTGA
Organism: Eurypyga helias; assembly: GCF_000690775.1. NCBI lineage: Eukaryota > Metazoa > Chordata > Aves > Eurypygiformes > Eurypygidae > Eurypyga > Eurypyga helias. Next base: position 5,798 of record NW_010229043.1, read on the forward strand.
CTCCAGAAATATTCCTACTGAAATCATGGTTTACAGAGCTGAGAACCCTTTGCCAGAGTCTTGATGCAGGCCTTTCTGCTAAATCAATTAGGCTAGTATCTCAAGGAAATGCAAATGCAGAGGTGTCACGAGGTAATGTGGGACAAAAAAAACCCTAAAGCTCACCAAACCCCTCCATGTGGCTACTTAATGTTACGTCTTACAGTGCCTTAGTTTTATGTGGGCAGCAAATAGAAGAACAAATTCTGACTAATTTAGTTCCTGGGAGTTTCTTACCTCTCACTTGTCCGTGAAGAATTCCATTTAAAAACGTGTAGGAGTTTAAACTGTGTAAATGCTTTTGTTATGTTTCTGAGCAGATAACTGTGCTCTTTGGTAGAGATTGAGATATCCCTGTGAGTTGAGGTAATAACATAGGTGGTTTCCTTTTGGTAGTGGCAGGTTTGTAACAAAAATAACAGCTGAAGTAGCTGTCTACAATGGAAAACAATTAAGAGGAGGAAATGCAGATTAGCATGGGGACTGTACCACTATTTTAATATATGCAGGCGTTTTCCACACCTCTTTGACAATATAAATCCTGGAGTTGTTGCCACTGTTTCATCTGACTAAGAGATTAGATCAAGAACATGAGTAATAGTAGCTATTGTCATTATGATCATAAACTAAACAATGCTAAGCAGTCTGGTAAGGTAGACTATAAGGTCGTTGTGCCTTCCAGATGATCTCTGACCCTAGGGTGAATCAGTCGTTTGGTTTTGATGTGCTGTATGTAGATTAGGCCGATGTAGAGGAGAATGTCTAATTTATGGGCTGATATCCTGTACACGTTTTCAAACTAAGTTTGAAATAGACTAAGAAAATAACTTGCTGCAAAATAGTCCCTTCCAGTGTTTTATGAATGAGAGAGGGTTTTGAAGAGAGCAAATGCCTGTTAGCTGGCGCACAAACTTGCTCCTGCAGCATGAATCTTTCTGTGATTTCTGTTTGAAATTCAAAGAGTCTACAATATGCAGACATGATGCTCTTGAATAATTTTTATAGTTCATATGTTAATAGTAAGGGGGGATTTAAATAATTGTATTGTGGCTTTGCATGAGAGAGAGAGAATGAGCAGTGTCTGCACGTGCAGAAACTACCTTTTTTCTTCCCATGAGTTTGGTATGCCTTCATAACCCTCACTAGAGGAAGATCTCTGCTGACAGCTTTGTATGAATAAACATAAAGCAGTGATCGATTTGCACGGTGTGATTTTTTTTTGAAGTTTTTAAAGTTCCAAAATGTGTGTTTGTATTTTAAACTGCATATAATACAGAGTGAAATTGGAGAAGCCATTTGTAGTGAAATCTATTCCATCTGACAAAATAAAAAAAAAAATTTGTGCGAGAGAATTCCAGATTTCCGTCATTCTGGCTGCCAGATGCTGACTGAAGTAGGAATGCATGGATATCAAACACACAACTTTTCTGTGCATTTAAAATATCCTAATCTTCAATTATTAGCGATTTTACCATTACTTTTAAAACTGTAACTTATGTACCGGTGTAGATCACCTAACAGACTTGGGGTACTGATGTTCAGAGTGACATTTTGGGGATTGAAATTTGCATGGGATTCACTCCTTTGGTGGGAAGGAAAGATGTGTTTTATTCAGTCTGACTTAAGGCTGTGACTGTTATCCCTTCTGCCTAACAAACCAGAGGTGTGGAATTTGAGCTGGGAGGTGAGGTTAGGCTTTCTGCTCTGGCCCCTACCTAAGGAGGCACAGAGTCTCTTCTGTCCTGGGCTGGGTTCAGGGCTCCCTCCACCGCTTTGCACAGTGGTGGTGGCTGGTGTGAGTTGGTCCTGGCAGACCTATCCAACTCTGCATCCCTGGACTCCAGCCCTCCAGCCATTCCCTTGCTGCTGTGGCCGCTGTCATTGGGCAGTAATGGGAGGCTGAAGGTTGCTTATTGTTAAGGTAGAAAGGCACAGCCTGTGTGCAGGCTTTTTTGTTTGCTTAGAGCACCTCATGGAAGCAGTCAGACTGCATTTGCTTTCCTCTGGTGACCTTTAATGTAAAAGAACGTGTGGTGTTATTACAATACTGTTGGTTTTATGTAATGTGCTGTTGATAATGTACTTTAGGTTTAAAAAGACCTGAATAAGAGCCGGGTGGGCGAAGAAGAAAAATAATGTAGGTAGAGCAACGTTGAGCCTCGATCTTAACTGGGACTAATGAAAGGCATTAAGACGACTCACTGTTCAGCTGGAAGTGCAGGTAATACCTTCTCTTCCCTAGACTTGTAGCATTCATGTGAATGGGTTGGAGTTCCTGTCTGTATGAAGAATTCAGTGATTAATGAATTAGGCCCCTTCTTAACTTCCTTAAACAGGAAAATCGGAGTTCGTCTCATCTACTGTGTAGCCATCTCTCTTCTAAGCCAAATCTTAGGCTTAGGCTCTTTCAGATCTTAATGAAGTGTAACATCCCAGGTGCCTCTTGATTTGTTTTAGCCATAGGCGCCCTGATAAGGTGAACTGCAAGCTAGAAATAGCGTGTTTTCTGCTTGATCATTTCCAGAGGTGACTAACTGGAGTAATCTATGTGTAGGTATCAGTATTTGATCAGATCAGCCACACTAGAAGAATAGAACAAAAGTGTTGGCTTTGCTCAGGGTTGTTACTGAGGATAAAAGCTGTTGAGGATGACTGAGCCATCTGTTTCATTGAGAATGCAACTTTTGGCTGAATTTGTGTGTAGCTAAATCAGAGTCTGTTTAAAAAGTGTCCACATGTGTGAACACCCCTCTACAGGGTTCTTCTCCAGAAGAATCTCTAATTTGGGCATAATAATTAAAATTTATCTTCCTTGAGGCCTTTCTTTTTTCAAGTGTTTGATTTTGAAGAAAATACATGCCTGTTTATTCTATTTACTTGGTTTATCCCAAAAATCTGGTGAAAAAATTACAGGATGAAGTGTTCAATATGTCTACTACTTCAGAATATCCACTGTGATTACAGATCTTCCAAGTACTTGTTTGAAAATATTTGCTGTTGATTTGAGATGAGAAGCCTTTAGTATGTAATTAATAAACAAGATGTGAGCTTCTGTTTGGTTGAGAAATAGCTTACCTGCACTTAGCATCTATAATGAATGAAAGCTCAGGGTCTTCAAAATCTCCTTAGGACTTAAAGGAGTGGGAGAAAAAGATACTATTAAGCCTTTTTCAGGGCTGTGGGTGTACCATATGTATTTTGTAGTTTTCATTTTATAATATTCAAAATGCTTATTTTGTAATGGATTGCCCATTACCACCTGTGGGAGAGGTGAAGAGGAAAGGAGACTTTTTTTCCCAAATGTGAAAACAGTAAATTTGAGGAAAATGCCAGTACATTGTGTTTCTGATTCTCCTACTCCTAATGCTTATGCACTCTGTTACGTTGTGATTGGATTCGTTTGACTGGCTCCTTCAGTGCAAATGCAGAGGAATAAAGGACAAAGAGTGTTCCTTTGGAGTATGAAGGAACAATAAAACTATTAGTTTACATGTAAAATACACTTACAGTAGCTGAGTGTGAGATACACTTATGTACTTAATAGCCAAACAAAAATTTGAAGTTCAGAATTTTTCTATTGCAACAAAGCTGCAACCTCCCCACTGACTGTCAAATAGGCCGTTCTGATTGTTGGAAGGCAGACTGCCAGACTGTTTAGGTTCTGAAGTGGACAAACAGGGTAGATACTCACTGAAGACTCAGTCTTCATAGCAAATCTGAAACTTTCCTCTGGTTTTGGTACAGAAGATCCACCTGATACAGCTGGAATTGTAGAGAGCTAATGGTCCCTAGCTGTTCTGAAACACGGTGAGCTCTTGTTATCAAGGCTTTGCCATCTTCTGATGGTTTGGACGCTGTGGTACTTTTCTACCTGAGGTACCTTTCTACCTGTGGTAGGTATAAGATGGCAACGAACGGAATCGCAAAAAACAACAGAAATTGCCTTTTATTCCTGCAATCAAAGCAAACACAAGACCCATATTAAGATTACAGGATATCTGTAAAGAGTGTTCTTTGATTAATTAGGGAGTACTCCGATCTCCAGTTGCCTCTACTTTATAGGATATTTTTCTGTACAGATGGCTGTCATGAAGTATTAATTCAGAGCATGTTGATTCTGAGAACCGTATACTGAGGGGATCTAGTGACAGATTTTGGGGCTAATAGGATGTAGTGTTTAGATGGAGGGATGTCCTATCTTGTATCCTTTTGCAGTTGGTTGCTCAATGGTTCCACTTCCGGACCTTACTACGATATTTGAGTGTTCAAATGTTGAAATCCTTCATTCCTTCTGCTGCTTCTGTGTTTGAGCTCCTGGATAGTTGCTGAGATTTAAAATATTAAAGCAGCTCTGTGACATTTGCAAGTTTTCAGCAGCAGGAAGTTTCTGCACAGCACCATCAGCTTCTTGGTCTTGTCTCTGCTGCCCTTTTTTTGTTGCAACATCCTGATACTATAGTCCTACTTCCTTATCTGGTAGTAAGGCCTCCTAAAAAGCTTTTGACTCATTCTTGAGTTCCTAGTCAAAGTTGTGCAGGTCAGGTATTGTGTTGTGTTGTATTCTTACCTGAGTTTATGTTTAGCAATGTAATCAACCTGTCTGTGAAGCTTTCATGGTGACGGTTGTGTCCCCACCTTGTTAACAGCTGTCTCAATGAACAAAACGTTGAAGTTGAAAGATTAAGAGAATCCTGCTCATCAAAATCTCTGCAGAAGGAAAGGGTTGCTAACTTCACACGTAGGCTTGCTATCAGACTGTCCTGGGGTAGGAAAGCTTAAGGGAAAAACATTATACAAAACCATTGGGAAAAGAACACTGGGCATTTCTGGCAATTCACTGCAAAAGAGTAGCGAGAGGAAAAACTTGCAAGTTTAGGGCCAGCAGGTAGCACAGATGTCGTTACAGACTGTGTGTGACACTAACTGCTGCTACGGGTTTAGTGGTAATCAGTTTGACTTTGAGCTGTGTGTCTGGAGTGCAATACAACTTGTTCCTTTTTGAAGGCTGAGTTGTTTATCATGTTCATTATCTTCTGAGCCATGCCTTGCAGTAAAGAGCACATCAAGTGAAGCATACATCTTAAAGGGATTTGTGCTGTTTCTTTGCTTGTTATATCAAGGCCTTAGGAATTACCGATGAACTAAACTTTGTAGGTGAAGACAGCTTTAAAAACTGGTACCTACAAGCAGGCTTTTGGTTTAATGATTAATTGAATACAACAAATACTCTTGTCTTAATTAATTTGTATATTTCACAAGAGGAAAAGTCTGACCTAGGAGGATGGCTCTTCTAATATTGAGGACTTTATTCTTGTTTCTTTTCTCTGGGGATATTTAAAGTAGAGATATTTCTTGCTATAGACCTAAGAAAACGGCTTATTCATCAACATGATAATCTTCAGTTGGGGAAATTCATTGCCATATTTCAGTCCACCAAGCTCATAGAAAATTCCTAGGATTTTGGGCTGGGGATGAAGAGAATGTAAAATTTCTTATTCAAAGTCCTATTGTTCAGGTTGTGAAGCTTTTCCAAGCTATTGATAAAATGTTTTATGGCAGTGACTGAAGAAGTAATAATGTAAGAAGTACTAGCATGACTGAGGAAGTTCATCTTGGCATGTCAGGGAGCATTCATCATCTGTTCCTCAGCGTGGAGGGGCTCTGTGCCAGCAGGGAAAAATCCGTGTGGTGCCAAACCAGGACTTCAATGGGCTCTGTGACAGGCTGCAAGAGCGTTCTTTCTTCAGACCGTATTAATGGTTATGACACATCTCAGAAGTTATAAAACTCTTCTTGTATGTATCTGTGCTGCTTTCCATGGCTATTAGGCCTTATTGTTCAGTGTATGACTTCTTCATCCCTCAGTATATCATGTTTCTTTTTTAATCTGTGGTTGCCTGATGCCATTATACATGTACCAAGTAAATTTTTTGTTAGCGTGTTGGTCAAGATGCCTCTAGATACTTCTTTATATCTAACTGCAGATGAAAGAGATCAGACAAAGTACACGGTGATTGGAGAGAGCAATTGAAATGCTGGAGGGAAGATCTACCATTCAGAAGGACCTCAGCAAGGCAGAGGAAAGCCCTGGTAGAAACCTTGAAGTTTAACCAAGACGAATGTGACGACTTCCTCTGAAAAGGAACAACGACATGCAGCTGTGCTGGCAGAGGGGCCTTTGTGTCCTGGGGAACAGCAGGTGGACCGTTGGTCAGCAGTGTGCCTGCGCAGTGGGGAAAACTGGCAGTGTATCGGGCTGCGTTAGCAAGAGCATAGCTGGCAGGTTGAGGGAAGAGATGGTTACCTTGTGTTTAGCAGTGATGAGGTTAAGTCTGGAGTGTTATGATCAATTTGGGGCCCTGCCAGTCTAAGAAAGATACTGCCAAAATTACGTATGTGTAGCTAAAGGCAACTGGAGTGGGTGGAGTACGTGAAATTTAAGAAGGGGATGGGCGCTGTGGCCTTTTTCAGGCTAAGAAGGCTCATGAAGGATCTAACTGCTGTCTTCAGCTACTCAGTAGAAGGTTATAGAGTTCAGGTAATAGGTCTAGGTATGGAGTTCTGTTTTTAGGTGCTCGGTATGGTGATTGAAAGGTGCAGCAATGCATATGAGCTACACTGAGAGTTGACCATGGGAACAGGTTGCCCAGAAAGGCTGTTACTTCCATCCTCCATTGTCATTCAAAGTAGAGAGGATCAGGAGTATTGTTATAAAGCAGATACAACTTGTTTTGTGTGCACAGCATCATCAAATTACTCCATTTTTAATGTTTTTGCCATAGCTGTGTTACGTTACAGCTCCTTGTAGGTGAAATGTGTGATCCTTGGGTTTTTTAGCAGAGTGGGCAGGCGGGGTATGGAGGCTTGAAATGTGTCTCCAGTAGAACTGGCTGTTCACCTGTTCAGTGTGGCATTGCTATTTTGTCTTTTCTGTGATGTTCACAACAGATTTCTATTTGGCAGACTTTGATGTCGTCACTATACAGAGAAATACAGTGTTATTAGTAGTGGTGTCTTGTGTGTTCCTCCAGTCTGATTTTACCCTCAGCGGTTAGTCTGCAGCTGTAGTTGCTCAGCATCTCAAGTGGAATACTGAGGTGAAACTGCTCTGTGTGTGGAGAGAGTGTGAGAGCAGACCAATGAAGTGAGCAAGTATAGTATCTCGTTGGTATACCTGCGTTTTAATTTGCCTTTACGTCATGCTTACATCTTGTAGTCCATTCTCTGATGAATGTCTACTGGCCTTTTTGCTGTCTGTCACCTGGTAGGCTCTGGCATAAAGGAGGAGACATTCTTGTAAATCATCAGGGGCATATTCTTATCTTGCATCTCTGTATCTCATCCTACTTCCAGTTTTTCACATTCAATAGTACCTTTTTTTCCCCTCAAGTTGTCTTTAAGGTGTTTTGAAGTTATTTTGCTTTGAAGTGTCTCATGTCATTGTAGGAAACTTAGTGACCGATCTACTCCTATTACCCTCTGTCACTGAAGATGCTGAATGCAGTCACTTGTCAGGAGTGTTCCATAAGCAACTTCATTGCTGATTTTATTTCAGTGAGATAATTGGGATCAAAAGGATTAGAACTCAGTATCTTGTTGGTCTTTGCATCTGCATCTGGGCAGCTCAGGTTGAAACCTAAGTCTGGTATCACCAGGCTGTAGCATGAGTGCTTGGTGATTTTGATGTAGTTTGATTTTCATTTTTTTTTACGCACATCTAGAATTCTGGGATGCGCAGACAGCACGCAGCTGATCTCTGCTAGCGTCAGTATTGGGTTTGTATTTAACGTGAGAGAATGTTCAATTGCTTTCACTTTTGTCAGTTAGGAACCAGCTTTATCCATCCAGCTTTGGCCTTTGCAATTAGTAAGCTACACGTATCTTTGTAACTGCTTTTCAGTTTTCCTAATGTTCTTGAAGTATAAAATTAAATGCAATTGAAGAGGACAAAAGGGAGTTAATCACAGTATCATTTGCTTGTTGTTTCATGTCCAATGTTCTCTGTCCCTCTGAGGCTGAATTGTCCTCCACTGTCAGTGGAGCATGGCAATGCTGCTTTATTTACTCTTCTGATACACAGCCAGTCTCATGAAATTGTACTGCAGTAAATGGAAAAAAGTGAATGTAGTCATACTTGAATGTGTACTCAAATACTTTGGTTTAGCTATTGATAACTTGTGGCTAGCCTTGGGTATCACTTTATACTATTGAACTGTAGTGGGTGTTGGTTGAAAGGACCTGTCATCTGCAGTTATGTCAAATCATGCATTAAGGGGCTGTTTTGCATGGAATATGTGCAAGTGGGAGAATTGTCTTTCCAAGATTTGAAGATGAATAATATTATTGAAATTGTGAGATGGTGAGATTCTGTTGTTCCCATTTCATGAGTCCAAATACATGATGGTAGTCAGAAGTCTCAGTTTGAGTAGCAGTTGACTGTGTGTGATTGTCCCTATTCTTCTGAAAGTATATTCAAGTTCCCTATTCCCTATTCTTCTGAAAGTATATTGGGGCTTTAAGCCCCAATCTTTCCTCAAGGTGAATCTAAGATTTGGGCTTTAAGCCCCAATCTTTCCTCAATTAAAATTAACAAAACCCTGAACTATGGGAAAATATTTTCTTAATGGGCTTTTATTGTTGATTGTATAGTGGGATGTGTTAATTCTAGAATTGACAATAAATTATTGTTAATTATCCATATCATGTTTGACTTACCCAAATTCTTATTTATCAGCATCTAATTTAGTGACTGCTGGTTCCAGCCTCCTCACTTTCATGAATGCAGTCTAAAAATGCAGGCTAGAACACGATGAATGAGTGGAAGACTAAAGGCGGGATGTGGCTTTGACACTTAGATGTTGTTTGAACACTACTGGCTTTGACAGCGTGGACCCTTGCCATCTTTTACATCCTCAGAGCGAACAGGCACAGCAGACACTTGTCTGTGGCCACAGTGTGCGTGGCGTTGCGGTCAGCAGTGTGTAGCGGTTTAGTCTGGACGGAGTTATTTCCTTAGCACCTGTCTGCAGGTCGTGGCCTAAGAGTGACCGATCCTCTTTCTGGAGCAGAGCTTAGCTATTACCTTTTGTTTGATTTCTGGGATTCTTGGAGTCCCACAGTGTCTGAACCTGGAGGAAAGTCTTTCACTGGTCACTTAAGGGGAGTGCTGTGATGGATGGACGCCAGAGGTCTGCTTTCCTTCATCGGATGCTGGCCTAGCTAACTGGGGACCTTATCCTCATTGAAAAAGGCTGCTAAGTCAGGCCTTGGGTTTTCTATATTCCTCCTGCGTTACAGCTGTGGCTGTGCCGGAAGCTGTATCTAGCAAACAGAACTGTGTTTGGGGGGAAGGGGATGGGTGGGGGAGAGGAGAGAAACACATTCCTGAGAGCCCTCACTATGGGGCATGAAGAGTATGGGAGACTGCTCATGTGTTGAGTTGTCCTCCACCCTTAAGCAGCTGTTCTGGCTTTGTCGGTTGCCATGCAGTGTGTGAACATCTTGGGAAACCACAGATGTTTGACTTTGATTCATACACTGGGGCAGATTTGATCCTTATTCCTAATGCCAGGGCCCTCTGGCTAAGGTTACCCTGATGCCAATGCTGCTCCCACTTCAGCAACAGTTTCTGTAGCTGTCAGGTCTGGCCCTTGGTCCTCAGCTGTTCTGTGACCGCTTCCTGTGTTTGCAGATGGGGTCTTGGCTGTGGATGTGAGACTTACTTGGCATTATGACAATTCTCTGTAAACTTTAAGTAACTCCTGATACATGTGTTAGAGAAATGCACCTTTGTATTCTGTGGCTTCAAAAAGTATAAAATTAAGAAAAACAAGGGTAGCACTAACATAGCATAGCTCAGTTCAGCTGTTCGTAAGGTGTGCACTAGCCCAGAATGAAAATGGTTTTTGTGACTAGATGGTGCTAATACATTATTAGGTATGTGTATCTGTATTCTGAGGGCATCCTTTCTGTTGTCCCTGTGCTTGTAATCACAGTATTAGGCCAACACAGGAATACGTTTGCATGAGAGTAACTTTTCTACTAGTTTTTATACAGTGGAACCAGTAAAAGTAGCCAGTTCTATGCGAAGAAAGGAGGACTTGAAATGTGGTTTGGCTGGAACCTAAGACCTTATTGATCCATGCCCAAGTGTAGGGGGCCCAGATGTGCCTTGCTCATCATGTGGTGGTGGTGGGAAATAGCCCTGGGAACCACAGCTAGGTGCTGTAGGAGGCTGTGGTCATTCCAAGATGCTCCGCAGGGAATCGGTGGTGGAGGGGCTGTATGTCTCCCTTCTCCCATGATACTTCTTTCTGCTTTGCTTTATACTATTTTCTTGCCCTCGCTCTCATGTTTTCAGCCTTTTGATGATGATGTTACTGTTCTCAGTTGAACTTACTCTGAATTAAAAGTTTTCCCCTTGGAATAGAACTTTAATTACTGAGCAAATGTGTTGTCTTCATTCTGCCTGCTCTAATTGCCTTAATCTCTCATCATCTTGAATCTTAAGACTTCTTAGCTCATTAAGTCCTGAGGAACTAGAACTCTTTTCTAGTTTGACACTAAAAAAACTTATCAGATCTTGCTGCAGTTCTGTAAACAAGCTACTCAATCATGCTTTTATGTTAATGCCAAAGAAACAAATAAGAGTCGGTTGCACTGTGATTATAAACAAACGAATACAAAATTGCAGTAGAAATATTGAGATACTTTTCCTTCCTTTGTTTCCCACCCTACCCCCTCCCACCCTCCCCTGTAGAGCTTTCTGAAACTACATTTAACTGTAGAGACTTAAATCAAAGTTAATCATTTATGGAAGAAAATAAAGTAAAAGAGAAAGTTATGTTGCCTGAAATCCTTCGTGGTCTGAAGTTTGAGAAGAGGCAGAAGCCAAAATGTAGCTGCACAGGAATGTGCTTATAAAACCTCGGATGTAACTGTGGGAATGCCTTTAGATACAAAAACTAGAATGCAACTATGTGTTAGTGAGATCTGGAAAAAGCTGGGAATGTCATGTTCAGTGTTTGAGAACTGCAGGCAATTGGCAGTGTGTTTCAGAGCTCTGCTTGTAAAAACTGCTTTTCCTGACTTCGGGGCCTTGTCCAGTTGGCTTTTTTTTTTTTGTTCTTGGCTTGAACTCATGTGAACTAGAATGGAATTAGCAAGAGACAGTAAAGCTGTGGTTCCTGTGTACTCTCTCCTCGGTGGTAAAGCTGGCTTAAGAAATTCCTGCCCCAAATCATAGTTCCCTGCCTGTCTCACTTTTTCCAGGAAGAGGTTTTTTGTAGGAGTGAAATGTATCTGAAACAGTTTTCCAAAAAGCATTACAGAAAACTTCCTATTACATTTGTTTTCCAAGGCAGGCTTCTACTGGTGAACTGTGTGGCTCTGGGAACAGTAAGGCTGGAATGAGTGAAAGAACGAGGCGCCCCGCGGTGGGAGAAAGGGATGGGAATACAGCTGTTCCTGCCATCCTCTGTGTAATGCGAAATCCCAGCCCCGTTGGATAGATTTCTGTGGTGCCAGAAATTAGTACACTCCAGCTCTCAAGGCAATAGCCCGATGAAGCAACAGTGTTCAGGAACTTTGAACCAAATGTCATCCTTTTTCTGTCGTCTGCTTTTTTGGGTAGCAATAGGCAAGGAAGGAGGTGTCAAAGGAAGTACCAGCTTTCAAGCAAATGAAGTTACGCTTTACAAATGCTTCATGAGAGCAACTTTTATGGGCGAGTAAGGTTTGATGGGTCTGAAAGTTGCAACCGTGCTAGGTTAGAGACAGATGATATAAACTGGAGTGCCTTCTGAACTTGCTACTAAGTGGACTCATGACAAACGCACTGTTTTTCATAATCTCATTGCAAGGTCATTGATTATGTAGCTGTAGGTTTGCAGGTTTGAGCCAGGAGAGTGACCAAAAGAATGGCCTCAGACTGTTTCTTTCCTTTCTTAGAACCTTCAGACATAGGGGCTGTTGGCTTTACAACAACAGGGGAATCCTATTTCAGTGTGACAAACGTTAAGATGAATAAAATTATCTCAAATCTTTATTACTAAGCTGGTTTTATCAGTGATGGAGTTGTTCTTCTTTTACAGCCAAATTTTCTGCAATTCTTGTGGTTCTCTAAAATCTGTGCTGCTTTATAGTTGAAATCTAAGTGAAACTGTGATGGCAGTAAATGGGTTAAATTAACGTGTCCCTGCCCTTTCCCCCCAGTCCCAGAGTATTTTTGTGTGAAGTTTTACAGGAAAACCTTTTTTAACCATGCAGGGCAGCTTTAGAAGAAGTAGAAGGAGATGTGACAGAGCTGGAACTGAAACTTGACAAGGTAAGCTTTTTAATTCGACAGTGCCTGTTGGGGAAAACGTCAGGTGCGTTTAGGTTTCAAGTTCGGAGCTGGGAGGCGGCGGTGGCCGGCCCAGCGCTGCGCTCTGGTAGGGGAAGCGGCGTGGGTGGAGCGCGGAGCAGGGACACGGGTTCGAGCCCGCGGAGGGGCTGGGCTCGGCACTGCCCTCCAGGCTGTGGTTTCTGTGGTCTGCGGCTCAGCCCCGCAGCGGGAGCCGTATGCAGACTGTAGTTCAGCTTTCACCCGAGTTAAAAGCCAGGGGTTGGCCGTCCCTGCACTGAGAGCTTATGTTTTATGACAAGTGTGTACTGTGGGGACATCTGGGTACTCTGTGTCTGAGAGAGTCTGCAGCACAGGCACAGCAGGATGGGTGTATATATCCTTCACTTTCCGGACATAACTCCCGTAAGGTCATCCTGCTTTTTGTCATGCTTTCTGCATGTATGTAAAAGTTTATATGTAGTATCTTTTCAGTGCTTTACACTTCACCTAGTTGTTTCCTAACCAGTAGTGTTTGGAGGCTTTTGTTCTTTCTTTGCTAGTGCTTTGAGGGTGGCTTGTTTGTTTTTTCCATCTCTAGAAAGTCTCCTTTCCTTAGCATTTTATGCTAAATGGTTAAAATAATTTGTTGCCTCTGTTTTAACACGGTAGGCAGATGTCATTTGTTCACCTCCTTAGCTACTTTATGAATACAGATTTTTGTTCCTGCAGCTGCGAGTTGGCTGCAGAAAGACAGAGACCAAGTCAGTGTCCAGTGTACTGTTAAGTCTGAAGACTTTTTGTTACCCATAATATTTCTAGGTTGTAGTTAATGACGTAACCATCTGATCTTTCAAAATAAATTTAAGATACTGAATTTTGATTTGGGGTGCAATTTGATGCAACTAATGTGTATAAGACACATTTTTATTGTAGGGGTAATGAATTGGTTTTGGCAGATTACCCGTGTAAATATTTAAAGGATCTGAATAAATTTATTTTGAAAGTTTGTTTTTCACCAGTCTAAACCAGCCATTTTTGGGGAAAAGAATTCTCAAATACCTTAAGGAGCATTATTCAGGGTCTTGTTCCCAGCCTCATGCAGGAGGCCAGAGCTGAGTATACCATTCCATCATGCAAAAGCTGGAATTGTAGTAGTATTCTTTTCCCTGAGACAGTATCCTAGTACTCTTTAAAACAAAATCACCCCAAACCATTCACTCCTCTGACATGAAAGCAAGTATGCAAGGTAAGTATTTAGGTAGTTAAATTGTAATGTGAAATGCAAGTGATGTAGTGTAACGCCTAAGCTTCTTGTGTGAGCTGGAGTAACTTTGGCCTGAGGGGTAACGATTTGTCGAGATTTGTTTGGTAACTTTTTCTGCTCAGTCATTCATACTAAACTTAGTTTTATTGTCCCACAATTGTGGCTTTGGGCTATGTCATCTGCATTTTTTCCCCTCTGGAAGAAAGGACACTTGGTTCAGGATTGTGAGCCATAAGTGAAGCGAAGGAAAAAAAGGATTGAGTTGATAATGATTTTGCTGTCCATTGTTTGAATAACTTGGCCATTCATCAGAATGTGGAAGATGATGCTGAGATGTTCTTTTCCTAATTGGATTTCAGTCAACATCAAAATTACTGGGTAAATAAGACAGGAAGGTTGCTTGGGTGGTTTCCCAACATAGGATCAAGTATTTCTGTGTTGTTCTTCATGACAAATTGTTTAACATACTGGAAAAATCCTTCAGAGACAAAGGTTCCATCTTCTGATTTTATTCTTAGTTTGGTTTAGGGTGGGGTTATAATAAGCCTTCCCTCAAGAGAACATCTTAGTGATTGCACTGATCATTCTTTCTTTCGTTAATGGCTCAGCTCATAAATGGTTTATAAAGCAGGAAAACATCGATCGCAGAATACCAGAGGCCTTCATATGGGGCTCTGCAGTACCGTGATAGCTAAGGTGCTGACCTAAGCAGTGGGTGGTAGGGATGGAAACCCATCTGAGAAGGAAGAGTCTGTTGTACGAGTGAAAACATGATTGATTTTGCCCTCTGAGATGCAGCAGTCTCTCTTCAGTTGGGCTTTGTGCTGATAGCCTTTTGTGTTCCTGTGCCTGTTCTGAGTGTTGCAAGATGAAGCAACTGGTGTGTTTCCTTTTGGTTTTTTTTCTTGGCTCGGAAACCACAAAACACTTACTGCTTGGGTTCTAAGCAGTTAGGTTTTAGTCAGTGTGCTTTTTACCCTCATACAGCCCTCTTTTGGAATATGTGCAAAATCTCAGTTAACAACAAACAGAACAATTTCTAAAAAAATTCTAAGGAGTAATAGACTTCTCAATGGCATGTCAGTCGACCTGACACCAGAGTAGCATTTTTGTAGCTACCATTATACCATAGAAAGGTTTTTGTAGAGTGTGGGGCTCTGAATTAAGAATTTAACTCTTGAAATCTTCCTTATACTTAACTAAGCTCAATGAGTTTCATATTTATATGGCGGTGTAACAAAAAAAACCCCCAACTACAAACACCACCCTTCCCCACTCCCCAAAAAAATACCCACACAAGAAAACCTCCCACTTTGTCATTTTTTCCTCTTTTTAGCTGGTGAAGCTCTGCATTGCGATGATTGATACTGGGAAAGCATTCTGTACAGCCAACAAGCAGTTCATGAATGGGATTCGAGATCTAGCACAATATTCCTGTAAAGACGCATTGGTTGAGGTAAGTTCTTGAAGATGCGAAAATGGAAGGGGAAAAGCATAACTTTAAAAAAGGCAAAATAGAACAGTTGGCTAGAGAAGTAGTTAAGTTTATACTACTATTTGTCTTTTTGCTTGTTGCTCTTTGAGATGTCTTGCATGAGCTTTTTCGACTGTCATGCACTGCAAGTGTCTGTGCTGTTCAGTCTCAGCTTTAATCTGCAACGGCAAGTGTTTTCCAAATTACAGAAAATAGGTATTAGGTAGGGGTAGTCGTTGTGGGAGGAGTGGAGAAAGTCAGGTTAAGCTGTGAACAGCTGCCCTCTTCAATAAAGAGGTTCTAGTCAGGAGATCCTAAGAGCCAGGTCTCTGCAACTGAATTTCCTGAATTGGTCTCTTGGGTCCTGGAACTGGCACTCTGTAGTACATACAAAATTAAACTTTTAAAGGTATAGAGCCTGTTTCAATGATATAACCCCAGACTGATGTCTATTTCCTGTCTATTTTACTTTGAAATGAGGTATGAAATTGTGTAATATGCCAGTATAATTATGTGCACATCTCTGTGCGTATCATCTATATTTAGTGCCTGTTATATAATAGACCATCGAAGGAGATAATGGCTGTGAACCTCAGCATAGTCTGTGTGCAACTGAAACTGGTGGTCTGGAAATTTACTTGCTAGAAATGTGATGTCATGGCAAACTAATAAAACTTACATTTTCTGATTCTAAGTAGGTTTTTGTTACACTTGTGTGAGCAATAAGCAGTTATCCAAATATATTAGGGGTCACTGTTTTCTAAGTGCGTTTGAGACATTGATTCTACGGGTTGGTATTGATGTTGCTAAGCATAGCAGCTGTGAGGCAGTAGTTCCCACAGTAAATGTGTGTGTACTGATGATTACAGTGTTAGCCAGGTTTTTGGAGTTAGTGTTAAACATTAATAAATATTAAGTAGTGTAATATTAAATACTGTAAATTAATGTGTTTAAATTATGTGACCTTCCCATAGTTTAGTCAGAGTAATTTAAATTTTTCCTGTCTTGCTTCAGTTTGGTCCCTTTATATATAGGTAGGTAGCAATAACATTTTTGTTGCTTGTAGCTTTAATAGATTTACTTGATCTTACCCCCATGTTCTCCTTCTAGTGTTAATGGTTTTAGTTTAATAATCAGGGTGAGGAAAATAAATTCCCAAATTCTTTACTGAAAGGTTGCTAACCTCTTAAATGTTGCTTTTGTGCTGTGTATTTGGTAGGGCCTAATTTAAATAATTTTTTTTCTTTACAGACCAGCTTGACAAAGTTCTCTGACACCTTACAAGAAATGATCAATTACCACAATGTAAGTATTTCTAGTTGAAATGTGACATTAGTAGCTTCCCTCCAGTTATATTTGATAACAGAATACTTCTAAAGCTGTTCTTGTTGATAGTATTTGCAAAGTCATGGTTTCAGTGGTATTAAATACTTCTCACTTTATACTAAATCAATATTTATGCAAATATTTTATTTATATTTTGTTTATTATGTATTTATAAAGATCCCCTTTTCTCTGTTTGTTTTTGTTCTTTTGTTTGGAATTTGTAAGCTTTGCTAAAACTTAGTGATAGAAGTCAGTAAATAATAGGTAGCTTCATCTTACCCTTAGCAAGTTCGCGGATG
>NW_010229044.1:0-13051 GCF_000690775.1 Eurypyga helias
CCACTGACCAATGCACAACCAGGTCTCGAGAAGTGAGAATCAGAACCAGAGAGCCTGAGAGCCGCAGCCCAAGAGCTATGGCAGCAGATTCCAAGCAAACCCTATCAGCGACAGCACAACTGGGAAAACTAACAGACCCACCAACTCACTCATGAACAAGCCAGCAGAGGAGTTAGCAAAGCAGCTAACACAGGAGTTAGATCAAGTGTTAGCAAACGCAAGAAAGTGTAAGTGTAATGGCCCCTGAACCCACTCCCTGTCTATGTACTGAGCATGACGTGCTATGGAATGAAACACTCCCTTGGTCAGTTGGGGTCAGCTGTCTGAGCTGTGTGTTCCTGCACTGCCTGTAGCAAGAAAGTTGGGAGTGCAGCTGAAGTATCAGAAGCTGAGAAAGACCTTGAATTTGTTACAGGCATTCCCCAGCACCAGCTAAAAACACACCTTATCAGTACTTTTCTCAGTGTAAATCCAGGAACACAGCTTCTTACCAGCCACTATGAAGAAAGTTAACACTTTCCTGACTGAACGCGGCACACAGGCTTAAGAAAAATATGCCCTCAAACATGTTCGGATCATGACAAATTCAAATGCTAGTGATCTTGGTCTAATCATAAAGCAACTTTTAAATACGACACATTTAAGAAAAAAGTCCTGCAGGAAACTGGCTTTGGGCATATTTGAGTGATAGGGGTGAACGTGTCTAGCTGAGAAACAGCACTTTGAAGTTGCTTCCAACCAGATAATGAACGATTGAAAGAACAAATGAGCTAAGCCAAGTAAAATGCATGGGTGTGCCCACAGCATCCTTTGTCGCTGGAACACGCTGGCTTTGTAAGGCTATTTCAAACGGGAGGAAGCATCTCCATGCAAAGGAGCGCAAACACCAGATCTGCACAGCAGCTGACTGCTGACAGTGCTCAAAAAAGCCCATGTCAGCTTGCAGCCAAAAAGCTGCCCTGCCTGACAAACTCAGTGCTAGATGGATGACGTGCATCAGATACGTAACCCTAGGTTAGGAGAGGTATCGCGTTCGGGTAGGAAAAGGGCACCTAAAGACTCATCTCAGCCTCGCAGATGCTACGTGGGAAATATCACTACGTCTGGTACTTAAGCACTTACCTGATGGAAGAAAGGTTTAGACCGAGCCCTTCTTTTGTCCCTCATCACCAAGACATACACTCCCTGAGGGTGCTGCGGAGGAGCAAACAGGCACACTCGCTGGTTCCTCACTTAACAGCTCTGTTAATTCTCATCTCCCTTGCAAGGCAAAAAGCCCTCACAGCTAAGGACAGAAATGGTAAATAATGCCTGCTTGAGCCTCTCTGAGCTGTGTGGATGACACCCAGGAGCTAAGAGATTCCCAAGTCACCAGCAGAAATGCCACCCGAGTGAAAAGCCCAGACAGGAACCAAAAGCAAAGATGTTTAGCCCAAGAGGAGTTAGATGCAAGCTATAGGCACTCCAATCTGAAAAGCATTCCTTGAGAAAGGATACCAGTAGCTAAAGCCTCTCTTTTCCATTTGGCATCCCAACTTCCACGTGAGAGCATGTCCAGAAAAATCACCACACTGAACTTGGAGCAGGAGGAGGCGCAGAAGCCCACAACATCCATTTTTTAGCTCTGGACATTACTGTGTGACTGTGAGTAGCAGCAGGGGTGGAATAAGGAGATGGCATAATGCTTGTTTGCAGAACTTTTATTGCTAATTGGCATTGCTGCAAAGGTCCCCACACAGTCGCAGGCAGCACTGGTTGGCCAGGACACGGGAAGCAGCCTAACACCGCGTGCTGCAAGGTGCCCCACTGGGGGCCGTATTTCTGACAGAGACTCCAACAAAGTAGTAATAGGTATAAACACGCCTAAATGTGCTAAATCTGAGCAAACACACTTGCAGCCAATCTTTGTACAAACAGTACGACTGTCTTGCAAATCGTGCATTGCTTTTAATTTCCACATTTGTTGTGAGATAAGCTGAATCCCTCAGGGCCCATCAAAGCATCTCATTTAAGAAATATCAACATACACAAAGGAAAGCTTTCCTTCCAACCAGCAAGAATGGCTTCAGAAGCTCATGAAGGGATTTTTCTTGTTTCGTTATCCTCTGCGTTTAGCTTATCCATCTAGGGAAGTAACAAGGTGTGAAGATAAACTTAGCGATCACAGAGAAAAATTGCTAATTATTTCCCTTTCAACTGCTTGCTCAGCTTCACCTTTCCTAGAAAGGATTCCCTGTTGCTGACAAAAGGTGTCATCTCCACTCAGATTATTATCTACTGGCATGGACCAATGCTGACTATGTGTACCATTATTTTAACACATTAAATCTAACAAGCTTTAAGAGGAGCTTGCTGTAATGGGACAGCACATGGTTCTTCCAGTTAGATACAGAATTGCTGACCCCGTTATTCACAACCAAATAAGCCTTTTAGTGTGACTTGAACCATGATGCTCTGGTTTTCAGCCTTTTCTCTCTCATTACTTCTTCTCCCTTTATGTCTGCTTTTTCTCCCCTCCATCATGGTACATCATGGCATGTTGCTCCGAGCTTTATTATGTGACTTGTGGCAGGTCATTTCCCAGCTAAGAGCCCTGCAAGAGCAACGGTCTGCTCTGATGAAATTGCATCCCCTAAAATATACTGCATTCAGGATTATATTTTCCCACAGCACATAGTGAATACCTCAGACTCTATAAAACATCACAGCATCACTGACTTCATCTCAGCCCCAGCAGCAGTCACGGGTTGAGGATCTGAGCCAGCCGTGACATCCCTGCCAATGGGCTGTCATGATTTTGCCAGTGTGATGAGGACAACAAAACCATCCAGCTACCAAAGTGTCCAAGCAAATGTGTGTGTGTTGTGCCGGTTGCAGCCTTCAGCTGACGCATAAGCCTTAGGGAGGATGAGCCAGTGCCAGAACAAGAGGGAGGCCACCACAACTTGGTTTCAGAGGTTTCCTAACGCTGGAGTTGGGGCTAGCTCTAGCTGCACCATCAGTACATTTTTACTTGAAGCAATGAAAAAGGAGATAAGAAATCTAGGAGAACCTGTATGTTAAATATTTCATTCTATCTGTAGCCAAACTCGACATTGCAGCGATGTTGTAAAAGTTCACTTGCCACGAGGGAGTGTGCCAAGTCAAGGCCCTGTAGGAGACACTCCCCACTGAGGCTCAACCCAGAGATCAGGGGAGCAGCGACAAGGAACCTGCTTTCTTCACCTCCAGCTGCACTCTGCTTTGAGAGGCACAGCGCCACAGAGCCCAGCCAAAGCTCTTCACAGGCTCAACCAGCAGTCTTGAGCCTAAGAGCAATGGTCACAAAGGGATTTAAAATTACTTTTTCCACTAGAACTGAGCTCAGTACTTGGTAGGGCAAAACCGAGAGCTGAGTTCACCACATGCAGAGTATCTTGCAAACAGGGAGCTTGTAAACTGAAATGATTTCCCATATAGGCAAGACACGGGGATTAGACCAAAGAGCTTGGCATTTTCTCTCCTCATCTTTTCCTGTCTTAATGACTCATTAACTTGCAGTACCAAAAGTATGGCTGGCCTTTGCCAGAGACCCTACCAGGACCCTGCATCTGGCCATGTCCAGGACAGCCTCACCATCAGGAGCTAAGCATGACATGACCATAGCTGTTCTGCAGAGCTACAGATTCCCAGCACAACCACGGGGAGCTCGCACTCAAGGTTCTGAGCAACACCCATCCAGACACTCAGCTCATCCTCTCCTGGGACCAGTCCTGGATAGTAGTTAATGAATCAAAGAGCCAAGCTTGCCATCTTTAGACAGGGCTTACTAAGGCAAAGCTCTCTTAAAGGTGTTCCTCAGAATTTACCCTTTGTGCTGAAAGGTCTGGGGTGTCTCACAAGTACAACCCAGCGGAATCCCCAGGAGAAGACATCTGTGAGGCTGAAGGAAGCCGGTAGGATCTGCTCTGTACCCTTGATGATCCC
The DNA here is from genome assembly GCF_000690775.1 of Eurypyga helias. Taxonomy (NCBI): domain Eukaryota; kingdom Metazoa; phylum Chordata; class Aves; order Eurypygiformes; family Eurypygidae; genus Eurypyga; species Eurypyga helias. The sequence goes on from NW_010229044.1 coordinate 3,967, forward strand.
ATACAAGCCTCTTCCCTTGGGTTGCTACCAAAAACCCAAACCCCACAATACCCAACCCAGCCTAAGTCAGCTGCTTCATGATGTCCAAGTAGCCCCGTTAAGAAAGGTTTTGTCAATATGCTGGTAAGCAGCAAGAAGGTTAAATTAGTTTGGTTCATACATATTTAAGTACCACGACCTGCATTATCAAGCTCAGGCTCAAAATATTTGTAATGGCACAATTAGCCTCAGGCACATTATCTCACTCGTATCAGCAACTGTATGTATTTATTTACAAATGACACAAGGGGGAATTAAATGTTGCCGTCGCTGTTGTCAGGGAAACAATCTACTTCTAAATTTTTAATTTTTTAATTTAAAATGTTGTCTTCTAAGCAGGGATAGTCATTAAAATTGTATGAGGAAAGGGCGGGGAGGGGGAACCCGGTGTATCTACCTATGGTGGAACTGATGTACACTGTAATTACAGCAGGTTACAGAGGAAAAAACGTTGCTTTCATGTGAGACCACAGTTATGAATGTTTCTGTACATTACTTATGATTACTGTTGCTTAAGAAGGAGAAAATAAACTATTCTGCATGTGTAAATCCTTGGCAAAAATTGCAGGTTGGAATACATAATTTACCTTGTGTACTGCAATTTTTATGTAAATACTAGGATCATCACCATAAAAATGGTTGCTCAGTATGGACAGATTTATAATGATATAAATAGTAATTTGTGTAGTCAAATTTAATAACTAATATCTTAATTTGGTACTTTCACAAAATTGGTGGTACGGGGGATGCGCTCTCCTTGAGCAAATACCTTCTAAAGCCTCCACGGTAGACATGGACTATCAGATATGCCAGGAAAATTGTTGCAGTATCTTGTCAAAGCATTTCTGTAGAATAAAAAAAACAATCAATGGTAAAAGGAAACCAGCATATTTTGTGTAACATAAGGTGAGACTGCCAGACTCCAGCCTTACAGACCTTTGAATCATTGTTTCAGACTTGTCATCATTGTTTCACCAGGGAGGAAACAATACATGTAAATTTTTTTGGAGCCCATTCCTCCAAAAACCTGAATGCCCAGAGACTTATAATCCTCTGCAAATCCAAACTCACTCCCCTGTTCTCTACCCTCCCCTGCTTATCTCCCTGTTACATCGCATTCACACTGTGATTTTTAAAGTAATGTGTGATTTCTGTGGCTGGGGAGGGCCCATCCCAGAGATGCTTGTGCCCTTGGGGTCCTCCTCACCATCTGGCCGTGGGTCTAGCTCCCACCCTACACACCATGGGGAAGAAGCATTTGGTGATGGAGTCAGACGGAAAAGCTAGTTTTCTTTGCTCCCTGGCCTATTTGTGTTACCTGAGCTAATAGCTGTCTGGGAGGGGCTCTCCAGGGTACCCCACACATCTGCAGAAAGCCTGGCTTTGATTTCTCAGAAATGCAAGCCATCTGTCGACAGCTCCAGCACTGGGAACAGGGGCAGGGCTGTGCCTTGGAGCCCTCCTTCGCTCTCTGGCATGGTCCTCTGGAGCGTACACGTGCCTGCACTCCTCCCGGCACTCCCACTTACACAGTCACGCAGCTGGACTGGTAAAACGTGCCCAGACCTGGGAGATTCACAGGACAGCTCGACCAAACCCGACAGCCATCCTGCAGGCAGCTGCGGCAGAGCAGTGTGCCCACTCTGCTCCAGACTCCGTGGTGCCACACACCCCGTTCCACCACAGCTGCACTGACGTTAGAAACCTAGAGGAATTTTTTATAATTAACAGTTGTTTTTGCCCCAAGTTCTGTTAATGTGGTATGCATCTCTCTAATTACTGCTGGTCTCCAGTCTTAGGCCCCTTATTCCTTTTCCTTTACAGCTGTGAAGTAGTTTGGTTTTCTCCTAAGCCTATCCACAAATAAAAACCCTAATAACACACATTCTTGGACATTTTTGTGGCAGGGTTAATAAGTCACAGCACTAGCTGTAATTCTGCACATTAAAGCTGAGGATAATGGGTTAACCCCTTGGTGTCACCAGGTTTCTCAGCTTCAGTGACTTCCATTTGATAGAGTTGGAAAACCCTTGACATTTTGCACCAAAGGGTTAATTTGAAAAGGGATAAGAGTTCAGTTTCAGTTACAAGCTTAGGTTTAATAATAAAGGAATGAAAAATTTAAGTTACCTGGAGACCAACCAGAGTGTAAAATTATCCTTGCAGGTGCATTTCTATGTGAAGGTCAAAACAAGGGGGTTTGAACATCATAAAACTGGAGGAACAGAGAGGAAGTACAAAAACAAATGGGTATTTCAGCTTGCCTTTTTTTTTTTTCTTCTCCCCATCCCTGGCCATACCTAAGAGGACAGTAAAGAAATTACACCAAGGCAGTGAAAAAGGATCAACACAACATGTACATTTAGTCTCCAAAACAACTGCGCCTGAAACATGTTTTACTTTAAAAAGGACTTGGGCAAAGAAGGCAGAGGAACTGCACATCATTGGAAACCCACATAGAAACCACAAAGCAGCTCCTCTGCTGCAACTTGTGGGGAGTAATCAGCGAGTCCTGAGCTTCTTCAGGTAGGTTAACCTGGGGAAGGGGTGCTACACGTAGCTCTTGAGGTTCCCAAGTGGCAACACCACCTTTCTTGTCCCCTTCTGCCTCTAACCCTCCTGCCACCAGTGATTTCCTGCATTTTGAAGGGTACCTACCACAGGAAGAAAAGTTTCCATCGGAACAGTGAATATTGGCCAAAGTGCAGACAAATGACAGTCACAAAACGAATCACTTACAGTAAGTTCAGTGTGTCTCCAAGGAGAGAGATACTGACCATAAAGTTTTCAGCAGAGCTCTGGGAAGCCTAAATAACCACAGCTCAACCCCTCCTATCCGGATAATAAATCACTCAACCCAAGAAGGTCCTGTTCTCAGTGATTTTCCAGGACAACATCTAGGCAGTCTCACTTATCAGCCTTGTCAAATTCTTGCTGGAAAGGTATTACAGCAGCCTTCGTAACAGTATAGTGAATATTATTATTTGCCTTTGTCCTGAAAGGTGCAGGATGCCAGATGGGCGTTAATACAGCAGTCAAACTTGCCCTGTGAAATCTCATCCTGCACGTGAAGGCCAGACTCCTTGGTATGAGTTTCAAACGCCAACCTTAATTGAGCTTTTAGCAGCAGAATCACAGAATCACAGACTGGTTGGGGTTGGAAGGGACCTTAAAGACCATCCAGTTCCAACCCCCCTGCCATGGGCAGGGACACCTTCCACTAGACCAGGTTGCTCCAAGCCTCATCCAGCCTGGCCTTGGACACTTCCAGGGATGGGGCATCCACTGAATGAAATAGATGTTGTCAATAGACCCTAACAGAGTCCCAGTTAGGACTGGGAAGCCCAGAGTGTTTCTCACTGACACACTGAAACCTTGCTCCACCACTACAAGGAACAGGGGAAGTGAAATCCTCTTGCATCCAAGATGAGCTGTGCTGGAGGATGCTCTCATTTCCTGGTGGGACTTGCCACATCTGAGCTGTTCTGGTTCCACTCAGTAGATAATGCTATGCAAATGTTACTGTTACCACAGATTAAGAAAATTGCAATATATGTGTTTCTACAACAAGAACTTGCTTTGAGTTGGTGTTTTGGGGTTTGTTTTGGTTTGGTTTTTTTCTTTTAATTTTCTTGCAATTTTTTTAGCATACTTCCATTCTCCATTGCTTTTCCTAACGACACCCAGTGCTACTCACATAACAGATAAAGCTGAAGTCTGACATATAATTAAGATGTTAAGAGGTATCTTCATCTGGACACAAACCTGAGCACCTGCTTATGAAGGCAGGTGCCAGAATCAAAACACTCAGGCAGCTTGGAAGCTTGTCCAAGTGTCTGATTTCACACGCTGTTGAGCAAGCTTTTTGTGTTGGAGCACAGAAGGCATCTGCCATACCTCCTGGAAGCGCTTGCTTTCCAGCACTGGCAATTTCTTTCACCCACACTGCACTAATGAACACTCCCAAACTCTAAACTGGACAGATTGGAATACAGGAAAACTGCAGATGCAGCTGGCTTCAGAAAGCCAACCGTATCCTGGGCTGTAGCAGGAGAAGTGTGGCCAGCAGGGCGAGGGAGGGGATTCTCCCCCTCTGCTCTGCTCTGGTGAGCCCCCACCTGGAGTGCTGCGTCCAGCTGTGGAGCCCCCAACATCAGAAGGATATAGACTGGTTGGAGCGAGTCCAGAGGAGGCCACGAAGAGGCTCCGAGGGCTGGAGCCCCTCTGCCATGGGGACAGGCTGAGAGAGTTGGGCTTGTTCAGCCTGGAGAAGAGAAGGCTCCGGGGAGACCTTATAGCACCTTCCAGTACCTGAAGGGGCTACAAGGAAGCTGGGGGGGACTTTTTACAAGGGCCTGTAGTGACAGGACAAGGGGTAACGGGGTTAAATTGAAAGTTGGGAGCTTTACATTAGATATCAGGAAGAAGTTCTTCCCGGAGAGGGTGGTGAGGCACTGGCACAGGTTGCCCAGAGAAGCTGTGGATGCCCCATCCCTGGAAGTGTTCAAGGCCAGGCTGGATGAGGCTTGGAGCAACCTGGTCTAGTGGAAGGTGTCCCTGCCCATGGCAGGGGGGTTGGAACTGGATGGTCTTTAAGGTCCCTTCCAACCCAAACAATTCTATGATTCTATGACTTTATGATTCTAGGTATGTATCCAATTGTTCACTGTACTGGGTTTTCATGGCAAGGTTTTGGCATCGGGAGGCTACAGGAGTGGCTTCTCTGAGAAGGTGCCAGAAATCTCCATGTTCAACAGAGCCCATGTTAGGCAGCTGCAAGACAGCCCTGTCAGTGGCCAAGCCCAAGGCCATCAGTGACAACCATGGTGCCTCCTGGATAACATAGTTGAGAAGTGAAAAACCCCTGTGCAACTGCAGTGGAAGAGAGGAGTGAGAATCTGTGAGAGGAACAGCTCTGCAGACACCAAGGTCAGTGGAGAAGGAGGGGGAGGACGTGCTCCAGGCGCTGGAGCAGACTCCCCTGCAGAGATCCCCGTGGTGCAGACCGTGCTGAGGCGGGCTGTGCTCCAGGTCACGGTGGAGCAGAGACCCACCTGCAGCCTGTGGAGGACAATGTGCCAGAACAGGGGGATGCCCGAAGGAGGCTGTGACCGGGGTCCCTGAAGGAGGCTGTGACCCTGTGGGAAGCCACTGCTGGAGCAGGCTCCTGGCAGGACCTGTGAATTGGTGGAGTCCACTGCTGCTGATGGACCGCACCCCATTGAAGGGACCCACGCTGGGGCAATTAATGAAGAACTGCAGCCCATGGGGAGGACACACATCAGAGTGGCACAGTTTTCCCTTGCGGAAGACTCTCCAACGGGATGGATGGACTCCACTCTGGAGCAGGGGCAGAGTGTGAGGAGCCCTCCCCCTGAGGAGAAAGGAGCAGCAGAGACAGCATGTGGATGGACAAAGTGGGAGTGAAGTTGGACCTGGGAAGAAGGTGGGGGAGGCAGGGAGGGTGTTTTAAGATTTGGTTTTAGTTCTCTTTTACTCTGGTTTGATTGGTGATAAATTAAATTAATTTTTCCCCACATCAAGTCTGTTTTGCCGTGATGGTAATCGCTGTGTGATATCTCACTCAGGTCCTTATCTCGACCCACAAGCCTTTAATTGTATTTTCTCTGCCCTGCCCAGCTAAGGAGGGGAGCCAGAGTGGCTTTGGTGGGCACCCAGCCAGGGTTAACCCACCACACTGACAGTCTTATGCTAACCTTACACGGGGCTGTATTGCCCCTGCATTGTGCAGCAGTCTTACCCTGCTGCTCAGCTACTAAAATAATGAGAATTAGAGATGGTTATGGATGGAAATGTGCCACAGCTTGTTTTCTCAGTAGGACTACATTACCTTGTCTCCTGTTGAGTTCAATGGAACAACAGTGATTTGATACACAGATGGTTTCAGTTTCAGAATAAAAGACAACCACAATGCAGAAGTCCTGAAAACACACTGATATTTCCCAGGTCACACAATAATAACAGTAATCTCGCCCCCACCCACCCCTAATTTTTGAGATTCTGATTTCTGATGCAATTCACAACACCAAAAAGCAAGAAAATTGATTTTTGCAGAACATGACTAAAAACTGGTTTTAATCTGTGATCTCCGATCTATATCTTAAGGAAAGAGAAATACAGATACCACAGAGGCAACCGCTGTCTCAAGGCAACACTACAGCAGGTTAAAATGTGAAAATACACCATTGGGCAAGGATGGTGATAAAAGGCAGAGTCCCACAAAGACCTCCTGACCTAAACAAGGAGATATCATTAAGTAGAAGGCTCACTCTCCTCGAAGACACTGTTTGAAGAAAGGCTGATGTCAAATGTTAATTAAAATGGAAAAGAATATAGGAATGATCATCAAAAAGTACAATAATGCCCCCAAAAGCTGTAGCACGCAAGACCTTTGAAGGCTCAGAAGTTCAAAAGATGTAAAAAGATCAAAAACTCATGTTCCACTAGATTGGAAGATAACTACCTCTTTCCAAACAATAAAGGGTTTTCTTTTTCTTCAAACCTTCCCAGCACATTCTTCTAAACCATCTGTAAAACAAGAAAACAGAAAGGAAATAATCAAAAACTTGCAAAGAATAAGAACAAGCCATTTGGACAAAACCATTATGAGAAGTTAGAGGAAGGTATCCAAAGACACTGAGAAGGACTTTGAAAAAGTCTATAGACTTTTTTCTTAGACCTATTTCTTTTTCTAAAACCAATTTCTTAAAAACAACAGCAAAAATGCTGCGAAACTCTGTGTGAGCACGCAAGCTGTGCTACGGGGAGCTGACACTCGAGCTGTCAGCATGACATTGGAGGAAAGCATCAGTGTTTATAAGGAAAATAAAAATATAAAGAAGAAAATAAAAACACGGCTTCCCTTGCTACTGCCAGCATTTTCTGCTGCTAAGGGGTGTTATACGCTGAAGATATGAAGTTAAAGCCTCTAGTCCAAATTCTTGCTGCCATTTTATCAAAGATTAATGTGATCCATTATTTCCCACTCCCCACCCCCGCTCTTAAAACTCAAGCTCAAGAAGACAAAAGAACAGTATCTTTTGTGATCTGGCACTTTTGTCCAGTTGGACAAGCTCCTTTACCAATTTAAGTGCAGTAGACAGGATGGCATCATGAAGCCATCCTGTATTCCCACAAAAGTATTTCCCACAAAATCCTATTTGGGTCATGAGTCATTTTCTCTAGTTGTTATGGTTTTGGGTTTCTTTTCTGATCAACTCTGCTGTCCTTGTTTTGAGAAAAGTTCATCCACAGTTGCATTCCGGTCTCTAGCCAGTTATAACAAAACACACTCTTACAATAATAAAACAGCAATAAATATATAAAGTGGCAGAATCTAGTATATCAAAATCCACTTCATAGATCTGCCAAGAAAATATATCAGGACCTCGACTCTTTAACTGGATCTCAGGGCCTATGCAACTCCATAGAACTTAATTGCTCATGAAGACTTTCCTGCAAAGGAATGTCTTGTATTTCCCATGATGAGGTTGGAAGCCAACAGGTTTCTGCTCTTCCAATTTTGGAGCTTCATTGAAGAGATAAAGCAGCAAGTTAGCAGCATATAAAATTTCAAGCCATATCACAGCCTATTACAAACACATTTCTTATTCTCATATAGAGGATGGGTTGCATCGACCGTAAATGGGAAATTGTGCAATAGCTTTTAAAGAAGCACTGATTAAACCGGAAAGATAAGGTCTGATTGTCTGCAGCAACACATCTAGTGTCCCACTTTCCCCCACCCCCACCCCGTCCACATTTCAGTTCCTCATTTTATCTCCAACTGCAGACCTAACCAAGCTCTACAGAGCTGTTTTTTTCTTCTCATTCTCAGGGCAATTTTTCAGACTCTCATATGGATCAGGGAAGTGAACCATCTCTAACTGCAGCAGCAGTTGAGCATCGGTTTTAGGACTGACCCCGCAGGCTCTTGGGACAGGGCAGCTTGTGGCACAAGGGGACTGCCAAGACCCATTTAGTGGCAGGGCTTCAGGGACTTCTACCTCTTCCCTATCAGAAACAGCACATACAGGGAATAAGCACTTCCAGTTAAAGGGGGGTGGGGGGGGTCAGGACCAACAGGGAGGTATCGCCCTGTGTTTTTTCTGCATCTTGACTAAGTTGTCATGCAGCAAAACAGCCCAGAACCACCTCCAGTGGGCCTTTTGGCCTCTTATGTGCATCCAAAACAATGAAAAATTGCTGTAGGGTCAGCAAGGATACAAGCAAAGTGCTTTGGTGGCTTAAGTGGAGGTACTACTGCAGTTGCATAGGTAAGAACAACAGCTTCAGCAAAGCACTTAAACGCACACTTTGCTTGAAATATAAATAGCCCTGATAAGCAAAACCTTAACTTCTGTAAGGACTTTGCTGAGGCAAAGCCCACAAGCCCAATTACTGAGGCAGTTGGGGGGCAGGGGGATGGGAAGAGGGGTGGGGAGGGTGGAAATTACTAGCCCTGGAAATAATTTTCACAATGTTTTCGAAAGTGACGCTATTTTAAAAATAAAATTCATGGGAGAATTTTATAGCCTGAGGTTATCTTTACAGAAATACAATTTGAACATCTTGAAAATAGCTAATCGTTTCAACATGCATCTCAACTTTTATGGAAAATTTGTTATCAAGTCTGTGTTTAACAACTGTAGGTTATGAAGAGCCATCATATTTTTACTGATGAAATGAAAAGCTGCCTCTTGGTCTAGTCTAGGCTTGCAGTCATTGATTAATCTCTGGGTACCACTGAAGGATACAGAGGGTGGTGGGAAAAGCTAGTAGCCTGGGGTTGTGGTCCTAATTGCGTGCTTACACTTGCACTTCTGTAGCTTTTAACTTAATGACATTTTAAACAGAGTGATTAATCAGGCTTTACTTTGTTAGTTGCAATGTACACATTTAACACTGCAGGCCAGATAAACTAGCCAACATAAATTAGGCACCTTATTGGCAGGTTTATACCACTAGAGCATCTGGCCCGCCCTGAATTAATTTGTACTGGAGACAGGAACCAAGTACAAGTCTT
>NW_010229045.1:0-16744 GCF_000690775.1 Eurypyga helias
GCCGGAGTTAAACCACGACACACTTGTTGAGTTCCTGATCTTGCTGTTAGTACCATCGATCCACACACATTTCCTAGAACTCTGTAAGCCATGGCTTCACTCACTTTCTCTTTAGTAGCCTGTCTTACTATGGTATTCTGCATGTCAAGCTATTTTACGTGGAGCACTTCATGGCTTTTGACTCTGTTTCCAACCTAAAGCTGCTTCTTCTGGCATAATATGTAGTGTTCTTTCCAATCAAGTAATATTGATTTCAGGCTTTTTAAGTGCTGTAACTGCACAGTTCTATTCTCTGCTGAGTGTGGTCTGATGCTCTCTTTAAAGAGGCTGGCTCATTCCATTCTTCATCAAAGGAACTGTTCTTCTCAGCTCTTCTTTTCCTCTTGATAGAGTTGGCTCACATTCCTCTTCCCACTGCCAAGACTATTGGCCTACTTTGTTATGCTCTGATGGAGCCATCCTAGCCTACTTGGCTGCAGTTGGCCTATTCCACTCAGCTCAGATTAAGCTCTCTAACTCTGCTCCTTTTTTGCTCTGATACGGTCATTCTCCTGTAATCCTCCGTGCTTTTCTATAATCAGTCTGCTCATCATTTGTAAAAAGCTGTCTTGATAATCAGATTCCCTCCATATGGAATTTAATCCAGGTATTTGCTAATGACCACTAAGACTGGTAGCTGCTTTTTCCTGGCATGTTTTTGACAGGAAAGCTATTCTGTCTATCTGTCATATGTTCTGTAAAAAATATACACTTTCACATTAATATAAAATGACCGGTATAAGAGCACATTAGTACAAAGCTGTGAACAGTCCCAGAGCCTGTTCTGTCCCGGGAGCCAGACAGAAATGGACCCATGTAAATTCTAGTTAAAGGCTTATTATTACAGAAGTGCATGTTACAGAGGCATAAAGCGATCCCACTGGTGTTATTAAAAACCACCTGACTAAATCCTTCATAGAACTGTATCAATATCAGTGCATGTACCCTGTGTCCTGTGCAGAATACCATCCAAAATGCTTATAAAATTAGGTTAAGAGCATGTCTAATCCCACAGTGTTTACAAGTTGCTAATTATTTGGCCCCTAATTTGCATTAAATATGAAAGAATTTTAAATTTTTTTCTGTATGTTGCTATTGGCATGCCCTAGTCACAAATATTGTAGCCATTTCTGACAAAAAATTTATTAACTTTCTGCTTGTTTCATATATTGACTGCTCAAAATATGGCATGTTTTTTTCCGTAGCTATAATAATACAGAAAAAAAAATCCAATAATTAAACAAATGAGAATGTATAATTAATGCATTAAAGTATTTTTTGAAAATGTTGGTCCATATTAATCTGCCTTTGTCTATGTATTCATGCCATTCTATTTCTTAATTCACCTATTTTCCATTATTAAATAGTATAAATTCTTTACTGTGAACATTTATTGTGACTGAAGTGTCACCAATTTTAACCAAGAGGCTTGTATGAATCAGAGATGATAAAAAACATTTGACTTCATAAATCTTTTACTTCTGAATGACTGATGAAATAAGAAAGGGTCTATAAAGCCATGAATACCTCCTCGGTAAATGATGCAAGAAGTTCTATAAAAAATAATTGATAATTTTGAGATCAGTGAAAAAAATTATAAATCTATCTTCTTTATGAAGTCTCTTGTGTGAAATATGGAATGGTTTAGGCTATAAAATATATGCTTACCAGCAGGAGACTCAATCAACAGCTTTAAACAAGATGTTTACGGATGAAAACAGAAGCCAATGTTATAGATAAACAATTCAGAAATAGTATTTATTTATATTTTTATTATCTTGCTCATTCTCATTTAAAATAATCTATTACAACATTATACACAGTTAATTACTTCTGCTGGAAACTAAAATAGTTAGTTCCAGCACCTTTTCTCAATGGACTTGCAAGACCCTATTTAGAATTTGTGCACATGCCGTGTTGCACATCTTAAAACCATAAAGACCATGTCAGGGGCTCTAAGGAATAATAAAATATTAATTTGATGGCAAAAAATTAAGTGGCTTAAAGAAAGAAGCTGTTGTTTATCCCATGAGTGGCTTTTAAGACATTGATGTCTGGTTTTGAATGTGTCTATTTTTAGTCAAACTAACCACATGTAATGAGACCTAAATAACTATCTGACTTCAATCAAGCAGCTCACTTATCGAAAACCACCAATTTTCTCTCTGTCAGGTCCTCAGTATGAGAAAAGACATTTCCTCTTCCTGGACCCTTCTGATTTTGGTAACAATATAGAAAGGTCTCTTTCATCCCTGTGAACTTGCAGAAAAGGCCTTTCCTTAACGAAAAGACAGTGTCTTTACACAAAAAGAAATTAATGGAAAGAAGCCCACAGAAATGGTGCATGTTATGTGTGATATCCTAGCTCACTGAGAAATAGTTCACCAGAAATAGCTAACTAACCATGAATAGAGACACAAATAAGTTAATTATATGCTTGTTAAAGTAAAGGAATGGCTCTGATACGCTGCTGCTTCAAGGGGAGCTATTCAATTTACAGTGCCTAAGGATACACCTATATATATGTTGTGTCATCAGGTGTAAATAGAAAATCTAAGGATGTACTTTTCCTTAATGACTGCCAGAACTCATCATATTAATATGGTCAAAATGTCAATTTACCCAAGGTATATTGAACTATAAACTGGTTTGCAGTTAGCAGAAGGCTACTGACTATGATTTCTAATAACATTTAAAAGTCATCACAAAACATTATAATAATAATTTTTATTTTACTATGAAATAAGAGTTTAATGGACAAAATTACTTCCAGAGCTACTTTTGTAGTAGTTACAGGGAATAATGTCAACTTCTCAGTTTGTTCTTTCGATTAATAACTTTCAAAGTAAATCATAGAAAATATGAAAACACTATGAAAAGGAGATTTTTCAAAATTATCTTTTGAATATCCAAGGTTCCTGACCATACCATATCTACTTCCTCCTTCTGCTGACATATTCTTCAAAGCAAAGCACAACCTAAAGAAGTGCCAGATAGTCTGAAGATTTTAAGCAACATAATGTGAAAGCATTGACAAAAGGGCAAAAGGTGGGAGAAGAGCCAAGGAGAGGCTGTGGCAGCACAGAACTGAGCAGAAAAGGGTCGATTTCACAGCTCAGAGACATATAGAGAGCAGGAGTCACTGGACTTAACCCAATACTGTAATTATTTTGAGATATTGTGGTGAAATCATACTTCTCATCCCGTGAAGTTAATGATCAGAAGGACAAAATGAAACTGTGACCCATGGTCCATGAGGAAAAAAAAAGAAAAAAAAAGGAAAAGATTATGAATTTTGCATTGTGCAAACCCCAGGGCTCTTGCAATGACAGAACAGCTGGATGTGTTTTTGCTGACTCATGTCATTGCTATGTATGTCTTAGCAGACTTCATCATTCTCGCAATTAGTCTTATAATTATTTTTAGAGAGACAATTGGCTTTTGAATGCAGATGTGCTACATACCGTTGGTTACGCATGCATGCCAACTATTTCAACGAAAATGAGAAAAGTAGACTTGGATATTTTGCTTGTCTTTTACGTTTTAAACACTTTGCTTTGGTTCTATGCATCTGGTATTCACTTTGTCACCTAATTATACTAGGTTTCATTCAGTTTAGAAAGTGAGGTTTATTTTCTTTTTCAGGAAAGAGATTGCAAGTGCCGTTTTAGTCTTTCCTAGCAGTCTCAATATAAAGTATTCTGGTCACATATAATTTGGGGAGGGGAAGTTACAGCGATGAGTTACTACATCTGGAATTTTGTCCACTCACAGGTAGACATGATTGCCAACAGCAAAAGAAGGAGAAGAGTTTGGAGTCGGATCTCAGTTAAGGTTGTACAGTATCAGCGTTGTCAGGCTCAAAGGGGGGCATTCAGGAGTCTATATCTGCTATGCGAACCACTGAACACCTCCATCTGACAGCTTTTCAAAATAGCTATACTTGGTACCACTTCTTTGTGCACAATATGTCCTGGTTAGTTTATTTAGTTTATATATTCAGCTGTCCACTAATTAACTTTGTCTTTTGGAGTTCTGATTTCCTATTTAATGCATTTAACATTGTGCCATTGTAGTCCAAGGGAAAAACTTCTTTGGCATTTACCTGGGTTGAATTCAGAGCAATTCAAAGGGCTTCAGTGGAGTTATGCTGCCTTTAGAGAGCAGAATTTGATCCTCTCAGTGGAATTAACAAAAAGCTATAATTACCTCCATTAAAAAAAAAAAAAAGTGCAAACAGATTTTACCTTCCTTTCCCACCATTTGCTATTTGTGTGCCAAAGGACACTTAGCAGAGGACATAGCAAAGCTTTTCAAGGAGGCTCACTCAAGCCAGTAAAGTAACAGCGAGACAGAACCTAGATTTTGAATTGGGCCCCCACTACTATTGCTCAAAAGGCAGCAACGTTCAAGATTTTAATTTTTAAATTTTAATCTGGAGCAGTGGGATTAACTGAATGCAGTTTGTTCTGAGAGAAGGGTCAATGTGAAGGAAATTAAAGGACTGCACTGTTTTGCAGGCCCCGTGCTTATTGGATTAGTAGTTAACAGTTGCTGGATTTTTCAGTTTAAGGATGAGGAAAAACACATCGCTATTAGAAGCTAGTGTTTAAAAACTGTTTGTAGCAAGTTAGATAGCTGGAGCAGCACACAGGATACTAAAAAGCAAGCTGAGAAAGTCATGAGAGGAGTTAGCTGTGAATTCAGAAGAAAGGAACTGATATCTATTAAAATTTCCCTACTATTATTCAAGTTGTATATTTCTCCTATATTTTGTTTTCTTATGCATTTTTAATGATGGATATGAAGTCTTTTATCACAATGTTTTTTGAAGAGCTAGGTGCTACTTAACCTACTTTGGATGTAAGATTTAGTATTTGCAATGTGTGAATATGTGCTTGTGTCTATATTTATCTTTTTGTTCTGAAATATTTTATTTAAAGATTCACACTGCAAAATATGTAAGGTTGAAAAATGCTGAAATCTTTGGGATCCTTTAGGATCATTACATGTCCTTGGTGGATATCTGGGTTTTGTCGCAATAGGTACTTGACTTTGTTCTTTACTGAGACTAACCTAATTAATTTGATTTGCATTCCTTTTATGACACACAATATACTGTACAGCATACGTAAAACAAAATATTAACTGCAAGATCATTATTTCCAGAATATTTCTACCTTTTTATTAAATCACATAGGCAACATTAGGCACATGATTAACATGTCTTGCAGACTGTGTGGCAAGGTATTTCATTGAGATACATATTAGACTCTACTCTGCCTAGTGTCACATTGAAGTGTCCTGGATCACATGTGGATATTTTGTCTTATAAAATGATTTTCAATTTAGAAAGGGACAATTGATTAAACCTGAGTGGTTGGAAATTCACTTACAAAACCCAGCTACTTTGATTCAGATTTTTTAATTTGTTATTATAAACAGCACATTTTGAAATAAAAACAGTTAAAATTAGTGATGTAACATTGTCAGAACTGTATTCCAGTAGGGTTTTTTTGTTTGGTTGTTTTTGGGGGGTTTTATTGTGGTTTTTTGGGGGGTTGTGTGTGTGTGGAGGGGGGTTTTTTGTTTGTTTTCTTTTTTTTGGGGGGGAGGAGGGAAAGTTAAATCTGACAAAATTAGAACTGACCTTGTATTGTGTTGACAGAGCTGAATATTCCAGAGGAATATGATTCCAGCTAAATTTCTCTGACCAGGACTACTAATAATTAATGGCAGTTTCTGAAGTTCCAATCACAGAAGCACATGAGCTGTTGAGAATTTAGAAACCAGAAAAAGAGATAAAATATACATGTTTCATCATTCAACATGTGGACCAAGGAATTTGATGCTGCTTGTTGGTTGACAAACTCAGTTCTCAGATTTTGAGAAAGTCAGAACCTTGTGGCAGCATTAAACTGATATGCCTGACTGTAGAGTGAAGAAATTTGACTGACGCAGCACGAGTCTGAATGGTGTTCCCATGCACAGCGGAGGAAAAACTGTATAAATTTTTCTTCTCTTAAAGAATGGAGAGGGGAGAGAGGGCAATGGAGGAGAAGGAAATGCATAGACATAGCATATGTTACACATTTAAAAGAAAAATTACTTATTGGAGTGCATAAAAGAACCATTAAGGGTTGTTTTTAGATTTAAAATTCACTCTTATGGGGTGAAGTGATATTGTGGCAGCCAAAGCGCTAGAGTGGAGGTCAGGTCTTCGTTGTCACTGTTGCTAAATGCTTGGTAGTCCCAACTGCATGAGAGACCACAGGCAGAAGCTTCGCACCAACCCAGCAGTCTGGCTTGGGAACAAAAACATTTCCCAGAAATTTACAGTCTGGCACTTCCTACTTGTGTATACCAGCCTGCTCAATATCCAGGCTCCCTGCAAGGTATTTTTCACTTTGGATTCACAGTAAGCATATTGAAAGTGATGGAAAAATTCTCATTGATCTTAGCGGCCTTCCAGACAGACCTTCTGTGAGTACAAATGCTCCAAACACCAAGTTAGAGATGTTAATGTGAGTTTGTCATACAGTGAGGTTGTTACAGAATTGAATATAAACAGTGTTTTAAAGTGTGGAGCAATAACCATTTAGTGAGTGAGATGAAATGGGGACATGTAAGTCACAGCAACATATTTTAGTAATTTGTTTTTATGAAAGCAAACAAATTGCTATGAGTTTTAGCAATTACCATCAATTTACCAGCAATTATTAGCAATTTTTTTTTCTGTATTGGATTGAAGGAATCAATCTATTGTATTTATTTACTTGTTCACTGGTTTCTGTTTTTCTTTTATACCTCTGGGATAATTAGCAGAGACACAGATGGCAGTAAATGAAAACGCCCATTGACCTTAACACCTCTTAGAAGCAGCAGTGAGGAGTGTCACATCAGCCATAGAGAAGATCTGGAGCAGTTAGGAATCATGTATTGACCCATCAAGGGGGACATGGGCAGAGTTGGATGATTTGGGAGTCTTTTGATACCCCACAATGAGAAATCCAATTGACTACAATCCTCAAGGTACTAATTTTTGTCCCCCCTTTTTTTTTTTTTTTAAATAATTGCACTTTACCAAATCCAGATACCAAGGGAAAAAAACCAAATGGTGAATCTTCAGTTATCAAAGGTTTCCAGTATTCTCAGAGGTCTTTCTATAACAGGGAGTCTGCCCCATGTAACAGACACCTCAATGACTCTTGAACTTCGACCAACCTAAAGCAAACACAAGGCTAAACCAGAGAGCAGTATGTATACATTAAAGTCTAAACAGATTAGCTTGCTCAGAAACAGTGAACCAAACAACAAACAAACAGAAATTAGGATAAAGGAGATCAATACAGAGCAACACAAGGGGAAAAGATAGCATCTAAATCTCAGATTGCTGACAACTAGCAGATTCATTGCTCTTTCAAAGGAGAAATAGCTGGTTCAGCACCTGGAATGAGATCATAGTCAAAAATAACATTTACATTTTTGCAGCACGGGAAGCCATCCTATGAGAAGGATTATTGCATACTGATGAAAACAAACACAAACCAAGCTCTGGGATTGCATCAGGCTGCTAACTACTTTTCAAAGAAAATTTAGACTATGAAGATTGCAAATATATGAGGTCCCAGATTGCAGTGACAAACACAGTATACAAACACGAAACCTGGTGGTGTATTTAGATAGCCCTGGTCAACCACATGCTATCATGTTTTCAAAGGGAATTTTCCAAAGGATAATAGAAATGTGTGTACATGAGACATTATCAAATATACTAACATTTTTAAAGTAACAGACATTGCGTTCCACATTCCCCTTGAGCCTTAAAAAAAAAAAAAAGAAATAAAAAACATTACCACTTCCTACATTGCAGCTGTTTTCCTCAATGGTCCTGGAGGCATTAACATCTAAAACTTTAATTTTCCAGCCAGATACCAGGCATACCTGAGATCTCTTATTATGGACTTGATTATCCATGCCTGATTGACATGGTAACCATGGCATCTTTGCTGTGATGAGGAATTCAACTTTTTTAAAAAAAAAAGTCATTCTAATTTACAACCATACAGATTCACACGATATGATAATAAAGAGGATACATGATGAAACCTGACAGGACGCTGAGCTTGTTACACAAGTGTGGACAGCTGGAAAGGCAAGCAATAATACAGTTGTCACTGGACTGTTTCACCTTAACACCATATAGACAAAAGCACTGTTGTTAATCAGTCCAACTCCTGAGCTGCAAAATCCCAGAGAATTAATGCTAAATGTGAAAACTGTAAACCTCCAGCTTTGCTGGATACATAAAACATGACTGTGAAGCAGTCTGTTTTGGTCAAGAAATCATTTCAGTGCTTGAAATCAGGACATAAACATATAGAATAAATACTTACATAATGTTTTACATTTTTTGTTGCTCTATTTTCTGTAACACTCAATTTCTACTCAAATAGCAGTGAATTCAGTGGTACACAAATGGTACAAAATAGACATTGAAACTATATGAGAAATGTCTTAGCAGTAAGTGCTCTGCTTGGTTTTCCCACAGACATTCTATTATAGAAGAAATATTAAACCTGTAACAGCTCTTAAAAAAGAAAAACCTAAACACTTCTTAAAGTATATGATCATAAAGAGTAAGTTATCTTTGAAGAATTTCATTTTCATTCTGGCACTGCTTACTTCAATCTCACCATTTATAAGAATAATTTATTTTTCAGTAATACCTAGCCATGTGCTTCTCTGATACCAAGTGTACAAACAGTCTGGCACAAGAAAGATACTGAGATGGTCTTTAACATAACGTCAGTGTGTTAGTCACAGCTATTTATACTTAATATTAATCAGCTTATAATATTTTTATACATGCACAAAGATATTTTTCACACTTTTTCACAATAATAAGGAAATCCATATTTGACTTTAAGTTTAGGTTCTGACTTAAAATAGAAATGTAATGCGTGTTGCTTAAAAACTGGTTTTGTATCAGTCAGGTTTTTTCTTCAATAATTGTCAAGTAGAGAACAATATACAATGGGTAGCAGTATTTTCTGTACAGTTTAGCCCAACCTAAAGGCTTTTTTCCCCCATCTTATTTAAGTCCCTTGAATTTCATAGTTTTCTACATACTTCTTCATGCTTAATTGGGGTAACATAAGCTTGCACTCTCTTGGATATTATTCACTGTCAGCTTTCTCTCCTGAATAAACTGATCTCTTGAAAACTTACTTACATTGCACACAGCAGGAGAAATTGAGGAGAAGCAATCACTGTCCAAAGAGAGGTGGAAAGAGGAGGCTGAATGAAAAATAGATAGATATGAATCACACATGCCAGATACTGAAGTAAAGCCTGTTTATCCCTAATAAGTTGGTGAAGTTGCAGAGAAGAGTTTATCCGTGTGAATATAGGATTCTTGTAGTATTGCCAAGGTCAGTGATAAGGGACGGTGATCAGCTCAGTAAATGCTGGTTGTGCAAGTTAAAGTTCCCTAGGGACTGCTTTAACCTATGCACCCAATTTTTTTCCAAGCCTACAAAACATTTCAGAAATGAAAACACACGTAACATGCCTATGTGGGCCATGTGTTCCTTGTTTCCTAAATAAGCCCTTGTTTCCCTCCATTTTATATTTTCTTTATGCTCTGAGTTCTTGAAGATGGATGTCTAATTGTAGTTTGAATGACAGACGGGGGGAGCGCCTTTCATTCACTTTGCACCAACCTCCAGAACCCGCAGGGTGCAAGCAGGGGCAGAACGCAGCCTTAGCTTTTAATGGATGGTTAAGAAGTAATGAAAGGAGAATCAGCTTATCTTGGAGTGCCCTGTGGGCTACATTGTTTTCAAATAGCTTTTTGCTGGGATTTCTCTTCCTAGGGTTATATATTGTTCAAATGATTACCTCAAGAAACAGCACTGTTTCAGATACACCCCTTAGAAACTACAACTGTAGCCACATCTATAAATTGTGTTAATAACAGTTTGCATTGTACCCATAGAGCCAAAACAGGCTACTGAGCTCAGTTTATGGCAAAAAGTAGTGTGTTTCTTCTTTCAGCAAAGAAAGTGGTTCAGAATTTGTCCACTAATGCTTTGCATGTGTCTGGCTTCCAGAAAAACAGGCTCAGACTACAGCAGAAGCAGGGATTTACAGTGTACCTTGGGACTTGCTGTCCACCCTGAAGAGGTTATCCATTGTTCCTTTAAGGACATCAAAGACTTTTGAGATTTCTAGACTTGGTATAAGCTGTATAAAGTGGTTCACCTTTCTCTCTCAAAATATCACTTCAGTTATATTTATGTAACACCCACATATTAAACTTATTTTACTGGACAAGGTGATACATGGCAATCTGAAATTAACCAGCTATTAAAATGAATACTAACTTAAACTTAAAAGCATTTCTCTTTTAAAAATACGGTGTGCTGAGTTAAAAGGGTGATGCTAGGAAAGATCGTTCCCATAAAAGGGAACTTTCACAGAAGAATCAGGGTTTTGAGACAGACCCAGAACTTTATAATAGTCAATGGAAAGTCTGCCATAAAAAGTAGGGTGCTTTCCCCTGTGGTTTCTGGGTGCAGAGATGTTTGGTTTTCCACAGGAAGGATGTGTGTCCCTGTGTCCTTAAGAGTGTGTCTGCACATGGAATTCTTAAGAAGCATGTAGGACCTTTGATGTAGTTGTATAGTCATTGTTTTCCAAGAGCTTGTTTCTCCTGAGCATATGGAACCCCCAGAATAGTAATGAAAAAAATTGTCTGAATAAAATAAGAAATATGAAAATCTTTATTTAAGGCAAAATTGAATGACTTTGTTATGTTTAGTTTTCACATTCTAATCTTTTAGTATCATATCTATTTTCATCTGGTTTATTTTCTTGTCCAGCCTAAATTTTGACTTCCAGAGCCATTTACTACCCAGAGAATGAAAGGAAAAGACATGGTCTACAGTTCAGACCAAGAAACAAGCTTTCATTCTTGTCCCATCTCTAATAATGACCACACTCCTTACAACTGAAAAAGTAAAAATGCAGAACTTAAAGTTAGATGGTTCAGAAGATGTTATTAACCTTACTTACCTAGACTATAATGATCCAACTTCCACTGAATTCAACAGAAGGAATCCAATTGATTTTGGATCAAGGCCCAAACTCATTCAATTGTAATACTTAGGTAAGTGTCTGAGCTCAACGCAACTGTTGTGCTTTTTTAGCCTTGCACAAATCAGCTGACATTTAATGCAAAATATTTTGGGTAGCCAAAGACTTAATCTGCTTCTGTCAGTCAGCATTTCCTTGTCACAAGTTTAGTAACACCTTTTGCAACTGATTTTAGGCGGTATTAAGAAAATCATTGCTTTAACTCACTCAGAATTGTATTCTGCGATTGACTTTTGCTGAGTGGATTAATCATATTCATCAAGACAAGAATCCTGGAGTTTCAACATGCCTTTCCAGTTTTATTTTTATCCTCTGGTGTCATTGTTTAATTCCAGGAAATGAAATTTAGCGTATCAAAAGTATTTACAGTTCATATGCCAGTGATTGTTTTGTAGCAGAGACAATGGAAATATGAAGCAATAAATAAACTGAACACTAAACTGGAGATGCTAGCAGTTTATTTTCGATATTCCTCTTCAACCGAGCAGGCAAACAGTTCATATACCTGAAAACTCAAACATTTCTTTCTATATATGTACACACACGTTATATGTGGTATGTACATGTATGTGTAATTTTCTAGTTTTCTGTGTCTTCACAAATATTACATGTAGTTTACATGAATAACAGCATGCTTATACATGCACATAGACACACACATGTGTACACATACACCAACCCCTCCTCAGCTTTCCAAATGCCTCCTCTCTTCCTTGAAGCTTTGCAAGAAGGTATGCATTTTTTTTTAGTGACATTTCATTATAAATATGCTTCCTTGGAAAGTGATCAAGAATAAAGCCATGCTCCTGCTTGGCAATAAAAGCGGTACAGCAGGCACCATGCTGCAGCTAAAGAGCATCACAATCTGCTTTACTACAGCTGTGAGTAGTAGTCACAGGCGCTTCCCAGGATAAATCACTGGCACTCCTTCCTTGACTTTTGATTTCTCATTTCTTTCTTCTCTCTCTCGTCTCGAAGTTTTCCGTCTATGTTCCTTTTCCAGGTGGATAAAAGTGGAGCAATGGGAAATATAATTAGGTTATTAGGAAGACAATCTTCGACTGAACTATTTTTCTTGTTTTCACTTGGAAACTTGTTTTCAGGGAGTCTAGTACTGCAGTTAAAGAGAAGGAGATCTCATTAAAAATAAAGTTTGGTTGACACTCATTTGTTAGGAATAAGGCAGCAAAACAACTGACCTTCAGCATCTATTCAGGTCAGTAGATAAACGTCACAGTCTTGCTTTTGAAAACACTGATCTATTTTGCTGTTCAAATAAGCTTCACCAGGGCTCCAGATTTTAGAATACATTTCCCATGATTAAGACTAACTGAAAGCAGTCAGAAGAGGGTTTTTAAAGATGTATTTTAGGCAGCGTAGCAACAGTACATTCAGATGTCCCTTATGTTAGCATTTCTGAACAGGTATGAGAGTTCTACTTCAATTATTTATTCCTCTCAAAATCTAGCCTCTCTTTTTATTAAATATTAAAACATAAGAAATTTTTGAAAGACACTGTTTGCATTGATAATAGTGGTTCTCTGAATTACTTTTAACTAACTTACTAATTGAAAGCTGAGTTTGAAAAAAGTGAGTTAAGCATCTTCTGGGAATGGGATTGTAACTGTTTTTCAAGGTTACTTTCTCTTCATTAAAAACTTTGTAAAATAATAATGAAGAGGAAACCATCTCATTAAGGAAAGAATAAGATCACTCGTCAATTTTACTGCTCTTCTCATCTAACTTTATATTGGTAGGAGCATAGCAATGCCTTGCATTTCTTAAGAATTCTTTGCCCCATATTCACTGTAAACAGAGAGGAGCCATAATTATACTTCATTTGATCCATATCAAAGCTACTGATCCATGTATCGATTTACATAAAGTAAAGCACATAAAACATTTTTGCTTTTCACCCTTACTTCACCACCTTCTAACAAAAGTTTTTCTTTGCAGACTTAATTTGAATATAAAAATCTCCCGTTGAAATTTGCGATGTTAAACAAACCATACCAGTCATTCAACTTTTTAATTAAGGATTCAATGTTCCATCCCTTTTCAGACATTAAAATTCAGGTGCAGTCATTAATCTTTCTAAATGAATTCACCTGTGGCTAATACTGATGTATTTTCTATGAGGCTTGTCATGGACTGCATACTGCATGCATAACCACTCTACAGTTAATTACACAAGGGATTATCGTTAGTGTCATAAAGATAAAGCCTTGCTAGAAGCATTACAGACATTTTTTGAGCAATGACTTATTTCATTTTTGTTAACAGCTACCTAAGTATTTAAGAACAACGGAAGTTTGTTTATAACATGGAAGAGTGAATGGCAAAGTTCAGAAGTTCAGAGAACGCTGACAATTGGAAATCATATCCAGAGAAACTGACCATGTCTTTCTTGTCTTCCCTGTATTGGTTTCACACCTATTCCACTAACCAGCAAGAGAGAAAATAATGCAAATACTATACTCCCTTTAAGATTCATATGTTAGTGTTCCCTGTCAAGTATTCTTCTCTAAAAAAAATATGAATAGCACATCTTATGCGAACTGTAATTTGTAGCACTACTCACCAGTTTGCTGAGGAAGAAAAAAGTTCAAAGGTTGTTAAGGAACAAAACAATCTTTGAATAGCAAGCAGTGTAATTACAGGAAAGTTCATGAAAACAGTAGTGGTAAGATATTCCAGGACAAAAGAACACAAACAAACAACCCCCCCCAAACAAACAAAAAAACCCCACCTTCAGAGAAAACAAGAGAATAGCATATAAACTGCCTGAGTTTTTATTAGTCTAAGGTCTGAATTTATTAATCATATATTATCAATTAAAAACACATTCTGTGGAAAACTTCTGTTTTATAGCAAACAACAAAGTGATAGTAAAAGTCTTGCCATCATCAGCAAGACTGGAAAGCATTTCCTATCCGTTGAGCTCATAGGCGCTGCTCCTGTTATGACTTGGGTAGGCTTGTCTTAGCCATCCAGAGAGATCTAATCAACACAGAGCAAACATGAAATAAACATATGTAGTTAAACCAAGAACAACTACTTTGTTTAAAAGATAATACAGTAGAGAAAAAGATTTGATTTTCAAGCCCATTGCATCTGTTTTAAATTAACTTCAGTTGAATTACTCCTGATTTACACTATTAGAAGACAATCCCCAAGATGTTCTTAAATTATTGAAGAATCTGAAATTATATACATCAGTGGAAAACACAGAATGAGAAAAATAACATCTTGAAGGGCTCAAAACAGACAAAATCATGACAAAACCATCTCTAAAATAGTAACTAATGAAATAAAAATTCATTCTTATTTCCTAGTATTTTTAGTGGAGATGGAAGAGGAAGACTAAAATGATGTTATTTTTCTGATTCAAATATTATAATAAATAATATTATTCTGATTAATATTATTCCAATGAAGATTGAGTAATTTTTTGTTTGAATGACATTGTAGGACAAAATAAATAAAAGGGACCAAACAGAAGATTTACTGTGTGAGATTCACAGTGATTTTTTTTTCTTTAATTTCCTGTAGTTTTGAACACCTGAAAGCTGAGGGGCAGTAGAACAGAACCACCCACTTCAAAGCTTTTTTTCACACTTTGCTTGCCTGTCTGTTAAATCCCTCAGGGCTGTCTTCTATAAACAATAGCAGATAATTAGATTTATGCATGTAATTTGATTTAAATTGATTCTAGCAGTTACCCAGTGATGTTGTAGAAGCTGTCGAGTCAGTTAGTGGACACACATGCACCAGCAATTTCACAAATGACATGGAACAAACAGCGATCTCTTTCTACATATAGCTTTATAGGTGCTATTAAACAACAACAAAAGAGTATAAATTAAGGCACTTAATTTAGGTAAGAAACTTAAATTTAATTAGGTCTCGAGTTTTCTTTATGCACCCCTCTGTGACTTATCTAGTTTATTCTGTTCTTCATTGTTACAGTATCAAAATTACATGGAAGATGTTCAGATAACAGCAGCATGTCTGTTATGAATTCACCAAATCTTTTAATTTGGTGGTAGGAGTCTCAGCTGGGTGAGTTACCTCAATTACCAATTACCTCATCAATGTTCTACCTTTCGAGAAGTTTGAATTCAGCAATCAGTTCAAAGAAATAATTTTTTATTCAAAGATCAGTCCAGAGGGTAGGGAACAATTCCAAGTATATGATGTATTGTTCTCTTGCCCCTTTTGATTTAATATGATAACAGTCACCACCAAAATACAGTTAAAACAAAAAACTCTCAGAACAAGTGTCATGGTTTAGCCTTTTCTGATAATTAGGTGCCACCTGTCACTCTACCACTCTATGCCTTCCCCCCCCCACAAGTGAGGAAGGATGGGAGGAAAAAACCAATAAGGGAAGCTCATACAATTTGAGATAAGAGCTATTTAATTATATAAATGAAACTTCAAGTGATACTAACAAAACTACTGCTAATAAATAATTAAAACAACAGAAAAACAGAACATATGATACAGGATCTCACCGCCCATGGATCTACACAGCCAGATTCCAAACCAGCAAGTCAAATGCAAACAGAGAGAAAAAAAAATAATAAAACCAACAACAAAACACCCTACCCTGCCTGAAACCAGCACAACAAGCAAAACCCTCAAACCTTGAATTCTTCAGTCATTTTTAATATTTTACCTTTTCTCTTTTTTGTTTTGGGGCAAGGTGTTGAGAACAACTATGTTCCTCAAGTTGTCCTGTGGAAGAAAGAACAGCATGATGCTTTATTTTGGGAATATCTTATGCTGCAGAAAATAAATAGTGCTGTCACAGTCTCTTATTTACTTAATTTTGAGAATGAATTTGGTGCTAATGAGGTTGAGGAGATGATAGCAAAATCTAGAATCAGCCACAGCATGGGCAGGTGCACTGAAAGATTCTTCAAACAGCTCTGTCAGCAAGTGCACTTTAATCCTGCTTTGCAATATCCCTGCTTGCCATCAAAGTGCCAGTTCATGCCAGGTGCTGAGCGCCCTCAGCTCTCACCGATGACAACAGCAGCAGAACTTCACATGGCGAGCTCAGTGCTTGGCAGAATCAGGATCAGGGATTCAAACTCTAGTGCAGAGCTGGAAAATAAACTAAAAACGAACTTTGTGAAATGCAGACATTTGTCCTAAGGACAAAAACATTGACTCTGAAAAAATCTTTGATTAGTGGTACAATCACTATTAACATTAGACTCTCCAGAGGCCAGCTCACTGCATTTAACAGTTATGATATTTGCTATTATATAGATACTTAAATCATGTAAATTTTAAATAGTAGGACAACTATGAACCATATGATAGCTAACAATACCATGTCCGTTGATAAAGCAGAGAAGGCAAAATGTTTGTCTGAAGATAAAAAAGTAATGGACTTGGATTCTTTTAGAGTGTGAAACTGGAACATTTGTGTGTCTGTGCGTGCAATACACAGGCCAAAAAAGACAGAACTCCTGGACACTGAGTTTCCCATGCACAGGTTTGCACTTCTGCCTCAGACTTTTTTTTTTTTTTT
>NW_010229046.1:0-3744 GCF_000690775.1 Eurypyga helias
AAAGAATGTGTATACCATGTCCGCCCATTAGGGAAATGGAAACCCCTTTGATGCGCATGACTACACACAATTTGCAAATAAAATCTTTGACAGTAAGTGACACTTTAACTTACTGGGAAATTGTTCTGGGTGCGCTGGCCCCTTACCGGGCCACCCCAGACACTGCAGGACTAGATCTCCATGCATTAGAGTTGATCAGAATAAATCAGAAACAGATGAGAGCTATCGACAGCAGAACAGGAATTCACATTCCTCCAGGACACTTTGGTTTAATAACTGCTCATTCAAGCCTAGCCTTGAAAGGTATTCATGTTATGAGGGGTGTGATTGACACAGATTATCAAGGAGAAATTAAATTAATTCTGTTAAACAATGGTGAACAAGATTTGATTATTTATCCCCATGACAGAGTAGCCCAATTATTGATATTGCCAGTTTTAATAACAATTGTAAAAAAGGGGAATCCACCCCAAATCACCACTGTTCGTGGAGATAAAGGGTTTGGATCAACTAATGTTAATAACGGAGCTAAGGTATGGGTCCAAAGATCAAGTGGACCTCCTGAACCAGCTGAGGTAATAGACACAGGAAAAGACAGCGCCGTTTTAATCATGAAACTGGGCCAAGAAAAATGGGAATATGTCCCTGCAACTAAGTGTTACTTGTGAGAATAACTAGATGTCTCAAGATTTTATCTTTTGGGTCCTCTTAGGATGGATCTGCCAGTTTATCATCATGGTCCCCTTGGGAAAGGCTTTTACCCCAGGATGGCCATTGGAAGGACCGTGGCTCACACCGTTCATATGGAGTTGGAAAAATTATGTTAAAAGAAGACAACAGGATAATTTCAGATGTGAAGCAAATGTGAACTGCCCTATAGTAAAAACATGCCCTGTTGCTGCCTTATTCACAGAGTGGTAGGGGTTGGAAGGGACCTCTAGAGATCATCTAGTCCAATCCTCCTGCCAGAGCAGGATCCCCTAGAGTAGATCACACAGGAATAAGTCCAGGTCGCTTTTGAAAGTCTCCAGGGAAGGAGACTCCACCACCTCTCTGGGCAGCCTGTTCCAGTGCTCTGTCACCCTCCCAGTGAAGAAGTATTTCCTCATGTTCAGGTTGAACCTTCTGTTTTAGAGTTTATGGCCATCGCCCCTAGTCCTGTCACCGGACACCACTGAGAAGAGCCTGACCCCATCTTCACAACACCCATCCTTT
Source organism: Eurypyga helias (assembly GCF_000690775.1). Classification (NCBI taxonomy): domain Eukaryota; kingdom Metazoa; phylum Chordata; class Aves; order Eurypygiformes; family Eurypygidae; genus Eurypyga; species Eurypyga helias. Next base: position 1,216 of record NW_010229046.1, read on the forward strand.
AGATATTGATAAGTATTGATAAGATCCCCCCTCAGCCTCCTCTTCTCCAAGCTAAACAGACCCAGCTCTCTCAGCCTTTCCTCACATGGGTTATGGTGCCTGGTTTCTTTTCCTGGGCAAAAGATGCACGGGTCCATACCGGAAACAGTTCCAGAGAGGTTGCTGTAGATCAAACTGTCATTCTGTACCAAATGGAAGAAACTGCCTCTTCCTAAACCATGGTGAATATGTTGTAACTGCCTCTGGAGAGCTTTGAATTGCTTCTCTCCAGTCTTGTATCTGTGGGTTTAGATATAAGTGATAGGCTTGGGTTTTGATAGTCCTGGGAACAAAGGAGCAAGAATAAGGGATGCAGTATATTCAGACTTGGTGAACAAGAGCTAAATGAAGTTTAGGAGTGGATGTAGCCTAGTTCTTCATCCCTTTCTTGTAGAGCCAAGTGAAAGCTGTGTAAGGTAATGTTAAGAAAATTGATCTTTGGAATGAGGTTGGAAGGAATTCCCACCAGTATTGCTCAGAGCCAAGCCTGACTCTCTGCTTACTGCTCTGTGCAACTACTGGGGGTGAAAAATTATACTTTTATCAGAAAGAAAAAAAAAATACTGAGCTACTTGTATTGATGCTGTTAGAAGACTGTTTGCCATGCGACAAATAACTTTGTATTAAGAATAAGCCGTAATTGAGATGATGAAGGTATACTTCACAGATCTGTTTATGGTAAAATTATCAATACATATTGAGTATGTATCACCAAACCATATTTCAGGGCTTTGATGTGCTCTGGGGATGGGAGATTTGGGAACTGGATATGGTCTGGGTTTTCTGGTTCTCACGTTCAAAACCTGAGAGAGGCTAGACACAAAAGCGACTTAAAAGTTGTAAGGAGAAGGGGTATCCCTGGGAAGGTGCCATGAAAGGAAGGCTATTCTGAGTGGTTTAGGACGCTTAAAAGATCAGTGTCACAAATATTAGGGGAAAAGCTATTATTTTTAATATAAGTTTGTGAGAAGCGTGACTTAACAGAATTCGATGGCAAGGTCCCCTCTACTACTTAGTCAACATGGAAAAGCGTACGAAGGCGAAATCAAATTAGCAATGGATTAAAATAGTTTGTACATGAATTAAAATTATTTACAGAGTCAGGGAAATCAAGGCAGGATTGGATTGTTGTGGACCCCCTTGCTTTCTAAATTCCTCGAAAGAGAAGTCCAGGTGCAGCTGAATCCACCCCTAGTCCCAGACCTGGGCAATGGTTTATATCTAAGGAATTGGGGAAAGGTACCTGGAATTGATGCTCTTCTAAATTGTTGCTGTCTCAAAGTTTCACATCAAGCACAAATTCCACATGCTGTGGTCTATTCCCCGATTCCTTAGATATAAACCATTGCCCAGGTCTGGGACTAGGGGTGGATTCAGCTGCACCTGGACTTCTCTTTCGAGGAATTTAGAAAGCAAGGGGGTCCACAACAATCCAATCCTGCCTTGATTTCCCTGACTCTGTAAATAATTTTAATTCATGTACAAACTATTTTAATCCATTGCTAATTTGATTTCGCCTTCGTACGCTTTTCCATGTTGACTAAGTAGTAGAGGGGACCTTGCCATCGAATTCTGTTAAGTCACGCTTCTCACAAATTCATATTAAAAATAACAGCTTTTCCCCTAATATTTGTGACGCTGATCTTTCGGAAAGTGTACAATATATCTTTAACAGACTCCCACAAGGATATAAGCATTCACCCACGATTGCTAATGCTGCACTTGCCAAAGTTTTGCAAACAGTTTGTCTCCCCCAAGATGTAAGATTATATCAATATATAGATGATATTTTAATTGGGGGAAACTCCCCTGAAAAGGTGGGGGAAGCAGCAACAGCTGTATGGCAGGCACTGCAACAAGCAGAAGGGGAAATCCCACCTGAAATTGGTGGATTGCCAGTAGTGCAGCCATTCCACCAGACACTTTGAACAAAATAGAACAATTACAGATACCCCAATCTCAAAGAATTACAACGACTTATGGGTACTCTCAGATATTGGAGGAAACATGTACCTGGATTTTCTACCATTGCTCAACCACTATGTTTACTTTTACAAAAGGGAAAACTGTGGAAATGGAACCCAAAACACGAAGAGGCCATTAAAACTTTAATACACGAATTAAAAACATACCAGTCACTGGGACCAGTACACTCCCACAACCCTATTGTAGCAGAATGGGGTTTTGCAGAACACAGTACTTACTGCAATCTATTTCAAACCGGCCCTGACTGACCGAAAAGACCTCTGCTAGTTCGCTCAACTGCATTTGAAGAGGCAGAACAGAGATATTGAGTGGGAAAAAGGACTTTTATCCTTAGTCCGAGCAGTCAAACAAGTTGAAAAAATACACCAGGGACAACCTGTTCAAACTAGAGGACCATTTAACTTGTTAGAAACAGTTCTAAAAGGAACCGTGCCCCCAGAATGGATTGCACAAAAATCCACAGTCTGAAAGTGGTATGTCTACCTAACGGGGGCAGCAGATGAA
>NW_010229047.1:0-631 GCF_000690775.1 Eurypyga helias
AGGTTGATGCAAACATGGACCCATCATAGGTGATGGAAGAGTTGGTATGTGAACGGTTGAAGGAGCTTGAGCCCTACGAATCCATGGGCCCTGATGTTCCCCAACCGAGGGTGTTAAGAGAGTCGGCCGACATTGCTGTGAGGCCTCTCTCCATAATCTTTGAGAAGTTGTGGAGATCAGTAGACATCCCAGAAGACTGAAAGAAGGCTAACGTGATCCCCATCTACGAGAAGGGCTTAACGGAGGATCCAGGAAATTACAGGCCCATCAGTCTTTCTTCAGCCCCTGGGAAGTTATGGGAACAAATGAAGCATGTGATTGGGAAAAGCCATCATGGATTCACCAACAGCAAATAGTGTTTGGCAAACCTGATCACCACCTATGACAAAGTAACCTGCTCGTCTGATGTGATGAGGCAAGTGGTGGACATTGTCTACCTGGGTTTCTCCATGGCTTTTTGTATGGTTTCGCACAGCCGCCTGCTAGAGAAACGGATGGGTTACGGTCTAGGCAAGTGGTCTGTGTGGTGGGTGGAGAATGGGTTGAGAGACCCAAAGGGTGGTGCTGTATATCTCCTTTTTGAACTGCAACCTGTCACACATGGGGTCCCCAGGGATTGATTTTGGGCCCA
>NW_010229047.1:1126-1327 GCF_000690775.1 Eurypyga helias
TGCTTAGGGAACTCTGTTTGTTCAGCCTCGAGAAAAGACGACTTAGGGGAGACCTTATTGCTGTCTTCCATTATTTAAAGAGTGGCTACAAAGAAGATGAAGACTCCCTTTCTACAAGGAGCCACGTGGGAAAGCCAAGGAGTAATGCGTACAGGTTGCTCCTGGGGAGATTGTGGCTGGACACAAGAGGAAAATTTTTCA
>NW_010229048.1:0-9099 GCF_000690775.1 Eurypyga helias
GAGGTTCATTCAGAAGTCAGCTTTGTTTCAAGGCCTAAGATTCAGGCCCTTTTATGTCATCTATTTAAATTTATTTCTGTGCCCCTTTCCTCAATATTAAATAAACTAATGGGCATTATTTTTTTTCTGAAGACTTCGTAACATTGATATATATTCTCCTGTTACATTAGGTAATTCTTTATAATGCTGCTAAGAGGTGTTGTACTAGTATAGGCCTAGTCCCCTGACCCTTACAGATTTCACCTAACTGCTTAGGAGAACACTTTCGGGAAAGTTAACAAACAAGGGAGCATTATGATATCTGAAAGACTTTTCAGTATATTTTAAGAATCTTTTGCATTAAATATTCATCTCCTGGTTTTGGTGAATTATGAATGAAAAAATTTAATTAAATAATAGGAGGTGAAGGAATAGCATCCCAGTCCGTTCTATTTATCACTAAGATATATTGCACTTCTCATCCATCAAAAATGTGAGGCTGCGAGCTGTAGTGGTTAGTGGGAGGTAGTGGGAGTCAGCAGACTTCCATTCTGTTCATGATTCTGTCCTGTTTCCTTCCACAGCCTCTGGTGAATTACTCAGTCCCTGTTTGAGTGTATCTGTTTCCACAGGCTTTTTCTTTCCTCTTTTTTTTTTTTTTCTAAGTGCTCTGCATACAATAAAATTGTTGTGAGTTGCTCTATTATAAATGCAATAACATACACAGCCACAGCAGAGTCAATTTTCATTGCAATTACAGTGAGCTAGGGGCATAACTTATATTATTTATGGGGCTTGTGCATCACATGGATCATGAGTCAACCAAGGTTGACAAAAATGTTTGACAAATAAATCTATTATGGAAATTGTTTTTAAAATGCTTTCATTTACAAAACAGTTAACATAAGAAAAATACTATGGTATGTAAGGGAGAATGAACTGCTAACTTTCTTTTCCTGCACAAGAATGTTAATAAGAAGCTTCGATATCTGGAACAAAGAGCTTGATTATACACAGACAGAGCTTTGAAGATCTTCTCTAAGGCACAGTTTCTTGATGGCATATTTAGGTTGCATTCTGTAATATTTATTTTTAGAGAATCCTTTTCTTATTTAATAGTACCAGTATAGAGCACAAGAGTTACAGGTAATAATACTCCACATTTTATTATAGTAACAACAACAACAAAAAAGACAAAATCCAAAGAAACAAATAAAACAAAACAAAAATACCCCAAATCCTCAACCATGTGCTTACAGGAATATAGGTTCCCTAATATACTTGTCTTCATTGACAGGAGATCTTTTTATCATTTAGATCGATAGTCCACTATTGATTAGTGTGAAATGTCTATGCAACTCCTGTAACAAAAGTAGGAAGTGCTGTGTATAAAAAACACATCAATATGCTTTCTCAGAAACTGACACCATTCTTGTTTTTTTCTTTTTCAAACCAATTACTTCATAACCATTTATAAATGGAACATTTTACTGTGATTTTTTTTCTGTACTCCTTCTCCCAGTATAATCACAACAAAAGGAAAATAGAACTTAAATTGAACCATAAATGCAGTTCTAATTTCTCAGAGGAAAAAAACCGTGCATCTGAATGTGGCATAAACAAGGGTTTGAAATTCAAAGGTTTACTGCTTTCTGTCTTTAATTATATTATCAAAAACCAGGATTACATTTCAATACAATCTTCTTCACCATGGTGATAAAATTTCTGCTTTTTTTTTTTTTTTATTTCACAACCATTTAAAAAGGTCTCCAGGAGTTTTAGATTTTTTTTTTTTTTCTTCAAATGCTAGTCATTTTTAATATGCCATGCAATAGCCATTTTTGGGGGGGAATGGGATTTTAACCATTAAATCATGTTTAATTATATAGCAACATCAGTTTGGTTTCTTTTTGAAACAAAATCTAACCTAGTCTCCCTTGAAATAAAGATACCTGTATAAGGCCCTAGGGTGGAGGTAAAAACCTGAAAAGATATCTGTTTTTCTTACAAGGAGTAAGGCAGGATTATCTTATGGAGTACTTGAACTGGTCTATTAAAGACAAATCTGTCTCTGTATCATGTTTTTGTCTGTCCTTTCTTTATCCAGTAACGTCTAAATTTTCCATCTAGAAGCAAATCCTAAGGTAGAAAAGTAGTATGTACTATACCTGAGAACTGGGAGATACCATTTCCCACCTAAAAATGCTTTTGCTTGTGAAAGTTCTTGGAAACAGTTCAACTTCTCTTCTTCTCCCAGATGCATCTTGCCAGAGCTGGAAAACTCAGTACTTATTTCCTACATAAACCCATCAAGGCTCATAATTTGGGCATCATTTAGATTACAGCAAGCTTCATTTACAGGCAAATAGAGTCCTGGGCTTTAGTCTTTCCAAGATTTAGTATTTAAACATTTCATATGGACTCATCAGTGGAAAAAATGTTAAAAATATTGGAGTAAATACTATAAGTAATTTTTCTAAAATCCAGGAGGTCTAACTAATTTTGTAGTTTTGTTTTTCCTTCCCTGAAATGGAAGGAACAATTCTTTACTACAAAGATTAATTTAAATTTTATATCTAGTAATGACAGTGAGTCGATAGATGTCACAAAAGAAGACCAACAAGAGAATATGCATAATCAGAGAATCATAGAATGGTTTGGTTTTGCAGGGTCCTTAAATATCATCTAGTTCTACCTTCCCTGCCATGGGCAGGGACACCTTGAACTAGACCAGGTTGCTCAAAGCCACATCCAGCCTGGCCTTGAAGACAGCCAGGATGGGGCATCCACAGCTTCTCTGGGCAACCTGTTCCAGTGCCTCACCACTGTCGCTCTGAAGAATTTCTTCCTATTGATGAACCTAAATCTACCCACTTTCAATTTAAACCTGTTACCCCTTTTTCTGTCACTACAGACCCTTGTAAAATGTCCCCCCCAGCTTTCTTGTAGGCCCCTTCAGGTACTGGAAGGCTGCAATAAGGTCTCCCTGGAGCCTTCTCTTCTCCAGGCTGAACAAGCCCAACTCCCTCAGCCTTTCTTCATAGGAGGGGTGTTCCAGTCCTATGATCATCTTTGCGGCCCTCATTTGGACTTGGTCCAACAAGTCCATGTCCTTCTTTTCTTGGGGACTCCACAGCTGGATGCAGTACTCCAGGTGAGGTCTCACAAGAACAGAATACAAGGGGAGAACAACCTCCTTCAACCTGCTGGCCATGCTTCTTTTGATGGAGCATTTGGTATGGTTGATTTCTGTGCTACCAGCGCACATTGCCGGACCATGCCCAGATTTTCATCCACCAGTACTCCCAAGTCCTTCGTATCAAGGCTGTTTTCATTCCATTGTCCACCCAACCTGTACTTGTTCTTGGGATTGCCCCAGCTCATGTGCATGACCAAACACTTGGCCTTGGTGAACTTCATGCAGTTGGCACAGTCCCACCTCTCCAGCCTGTCCAGGTCCCTCTGGATGGCATCTCTTCCCTCCAGCATGTTGACTGCAACACAAAGCTTAGTGTCATTGGCAAAGTTGTTTAAGGTTCACTCAGTCCCACTGTCCATATGGCTGACAATGTTAAACATCACCAGTCCCAATACTGACCCCTGAGAAATGCCACCCATAATTAATCTCAACCTGGACATAGAGCTGTTGGCCAGAGCAATTTTGGGTGCGACCATCCAGTCAATTCCTTACCCACTGAGCAGTCCCTGTCTCAAATCCATATTTCTCCAATTTAGAGATGAGGATGTCATACAGGACAGTGTCAAAAGCTTTGCACAAACTCATGTAGATGACATCAGTTGCCCTTCCCTTGCCCACCAACACTGTAACTCCATCATAGAAGGCCACCAAATTTGCCAGGCATGGTCTGTTAGTGAAGCCATGTTGTCTGTCACCAGTCACCTCCTGATTTTCCATGTGCTTTAGCAGTTTCCAGGAAAATCTGCTCAGTGGTCTTGCTGGCACTGAGGCGGGGTTGACTATGCTATATTTCCCCAGGTCCTCTTTTTTTTCTTTTTTAAAAATAATGGTTATGTTTTCCATTTCCAGTTCATGGGAACTTCATCAGATTGCCACGATTTCTCAAGTATGATGTAGAGTGACTTGGATAAGCCTGTGTAACAATATAAATAATAAATAAATTTTCCTTTAGATAATGATAATTTTCTGCAAGGTTTCTAATACTTTTCATCTTTGTTTATATCTTGCTTTTCTGCCTTTTTAATTTCACATAAACTCAAAAAACATTTTCTTCTGGGAAACTAACCTAAGTAAATATGTTGCCGTGGGAAGTTTGCATTATTAATGTATTGTAGATAATTTGCATTAATTGATTGCTTGTAGGTGTTGGACAAAACATTTCCTTTTAAATATGATGCATGGTCCTAAAAGGTAGGACCGTTAGATCAATAATTGTCTAGATAAGCTAATTATCTTCCAAGGCTAATTGTCTTTAAGTTTCTCACCCAAACAAAGGGCAAACTGCCAGTCTGAATATTTCACCTTATTCACTTCAAAACCTTATTGTTACTTGCAGAGTTTCTATAAAGTGATGCTTATTTCTGAGCAGATATATATACTTTCATGGAGTGATAAAACATTCTTAAAACAGTATCATATATTGATCAGTATTCTTTGTGTACATGTGTATAGGATCTTAATAGGGAAATGTACAAACACTTGCTAGTTCTTTCAAGACACTGGCAGGGGAAACCAAAATAGCGTGCTAAAACATAACTCCATCCTCCCCAAAAAAGTGACACATTTCATGTCTGTGAGTGCATATTTGGTTTTGTGTTGCAATTGAAGCAAGACCCTTAATGTACGCAGCCAAAATCCAAGGAAAAATGGTAAAAACATTCTGGGCTGATAGAGAGTTCAGCACCATAGAAATAGTTTTCAAAGATAGTGGCAGAGGGATTGGTGCTGGTCACATCATTGTAGTTCTTAGTATATTAAGCCTTAACCGATAGAAATTTATCAGACAGGGTTTCTTCTGAAACCAAAGAAACGGACAACTTGTGATTCCCATTAGAAACATGCAGTGGAGTTGAGATGTTTATATCCTATAGAATCTGTTAGTTAATTATTTCTAGATGAGATTCCTTGAAAATTTTGCTTCTGTGGATGGCAGATACATATTACACTGGTAACCTTTCGTAATTTAATTGACATTTGTTCCTTTGTACCCTCAAATCTTTACTAGAGTATCTCATCGTGTTATAAAGACCATGCATGATGTATTATAACTTTAGGAAAATGTGCATCTGGTAAAACTACACTCTCATGCTGACTCAGGTTACCTGTAACAACATTTAGCAGTATGAGATAGCAAAATTTATTTTCACATAACTATGCAACTTGAGAGCAATGGAAAAATCTATACAAGAGTCTTTCTGATTACTAGTGTAAACTCAAGCTGTTCACAAACTTGTCTTCAGTGGAGCCATTGAATCTGCAATAACATATCTCTCTGTGTGTGTGCATGTATGTTTATCACATATATTATCACTCAGCAGAAGAGATATTTCAAAACATGAAGTTTTTAAGCATGTAGACAGTATAGAAGTAATTGGTGCTATTTACTTCACAAAATAATACACAAACAAACAAATGAAACAAATATCTTCAGCATAGTGAGAGTAAAATATTTACTCACATTCAGGACGAACTTAAACTGAACAGGACAAAAAGCAGATTGCACTCATTAGACTAAAATGAGCCAAAACAACTTTTTCCTCTTTCTGGACCTCTATTCTCTGTGTCTTATCGCTATGTGACTAAAGAATAAAATGTACACAGTCCACCACTGACAGGAAGGGAAACTTTACATTATACCATTTCTTTGTCGCAGTGGAGTATTATGTCGGTACATCAGTCATAGTCAAATGAGATTTAAGTTACTGTAGACAAAGTGTTAGACACTCTACTTAGACACACAGAAGAGAAAGGTATTTTCAGTACACCATGCATTGAATTAATTGAGTTAAAGGGACCACTTTGAGCACAAGGGGTGCTTTCCCTTCTACATTTTGGATGAACAGATCCTGTAGCTGGAAATGGGTAAAGACAACATTTTGTGCCTTGCCCTTCCTTGATAGTTGGCTTGCCTTGGGTTTAGTTAAAGATACTCTTTAAAGTAGACTGAAGATCTCTGAAAACAAGAATCTGGGAAGGCTCTATTAGTTATTTTGTTGCAAATAGACTCTGTTATCAGTATATTTTATGCACTTTCTCTTCATGTCTTGTCTTAAAAGAAATTTAAAAACTACAAAAGGTCTGTCCTACTTATTCATAAACATGTGGTCATGATAAATATATTTAAATGACATTTCAGAATATTAACTATTCTCACTTGTGTGGTTTGGACCTTACTAGTTAAATGGTAGTATTTTCCTCTATCTTTTCCTTTATTTTCCAATGTTTTTATTGATTTTATTACAAAGCTCTGGATAATTATGTTACTATTTATTCATATGAGCACAATAATATTCCACAGGAGTTAAATAAAATCATTAAAACCCCCTGTATTTAAAATATTAAGTGTAACAACGAAGCAAAGGCAATGCAAAGGCAGTCTGTAATTACATTGTCTTAGTCACTTGTGCACACTCTGTAAGAAATGCTTCACTTCAAAGTGGAAAAAAATATTTTTAATAGGACTTTCCAGAACACTCTAGTTTACAACTAATGCATGTTTCTGACAGAATTAGTGGGAGTTTATGAAATGAGAATCAGGTTCTGTATTTCATAGGAGTTTTATTGAGGTGAAAGTGATAATTAGATTGCTTGGTCTCATTGATGTGATTCTCTGTATCCTGTAAGTGTCATGTTGCCAATCTTAATGTTAAGTAGCCAGTAAGTAGCATGTATAAACAGTGGCAGGATGTACTAAGGCAGACATATTTTCTCTCTTTGCTGTCTGTTGCTGCTACAAAGTGCAGAGGAAAGGAGAAAACGTACCTTCAAGCTGGAAATTAGGTTGCAACTTACTCTAGAAGATGATTATCTCTTTACCAGTTACTACTGATAAAGAACTACTCTATAAAATTTAACATTAACACTTAAAACAAAGAATACTAAAATTTGAGGATTTAAGTATGGTTTCTTAAATACAACACAGCCTGTCCTAAGCTATTCTTTATTTCTCGTATGACCTATCAGATATTTATGGAGTGATATTAATCCATTTCTGCTGTCCAAAATCTGCTTCTGTCAGCACAGTGATACGTCCAGTACAGTTATATCTACCAGGAGCTTTAGCATATAAGGATAAAATCAGAAATGTTAACATATAAAAATGAAATGTGATAAATCTTACTAATAGAAATAATTCTATAAATCTATTCAAAGAAACAGAAGAACTGGGAGGGTTTTAATATGTTAATCAATAAAGAAAGACCATATGAACACATGCATTTTACCAGAAGTCTTGGTCTTTGATTACTATAGCCTAATGTTCAGTAAAGGCTTTTGCAGAAGGCTGTTCAAAAAAATGCCACAAATATTCACTTTGTCAACAATTTAAACATAAATCTTATTTCCTGCATTCTCCACTGTTTTGTTGGGCTGGAAGTTTTTCGGTTTGTGGGCTTAAGAAACACTTTCTACACAAAGAAAAAAAATTATTTTTATCCAAAATAAAATAATAAGTTTAATCAAAGAATTATGGTTTTCCCAGATTTGATGGTTACAGAAAAAAGCTAGATGACTATTACAGAGGCCATGTCAATAAGAACAGTTACAACTGTTAAAACACAATTCCTAGTGAGTGTAACATGACCTATACTAATTTTTACTACTTATGTGGTCCTGATGTTAATGATAGTGGTTTGGAGGAGGGGGCAAGTCATCAACATTTTTCACTCATAGGCCAATAGTTACTTTAGGATGAGGGGTTCTTTGTTTGTTTTTGTAGTATTTTTAATATTATTAAACCCCTTTCATATTTTTTTTTTTTAACGTGTACCTATAGCTATTGGAACCCTAAAGATATATGAATAACAGAGTGTGACATCATACAAATATATCATAGTCACATAGGTTTTAGACAGTTGTCATTAAAGTTGAACAAGTTAAAACTAAACCCCCTGCAGCTGAAGATAAGTTCAGATAATATGTAACAAGTCCTGAAGCCTGTGTAGTTGATAAGGCTCAAATCCTGTGTCTCGTTACTGCTAATTATGACACTATTATTTATAAGATAAAATGTTCAAATATATTCAGTATGCTTATGGAAGTGTTACTGGTAGTGATGGTGAATAGCTTCTATAGTGGTTGGAGATATTTTCGTATTTACTTGACTTAGGAATTTCTTCATAAGTTTCTTAAAGGATTAGCTGAAATAATCTGGGAATATTTAGCTACTTTCTTTCTCACAAAGAACAGCACTAGTGTTACAGTCTGTCCTGCCATACTTTTGTTTCGAGAAAAGATCTGAACAACATTTTGAACTATTTGTATATAATTAGAAGACAACAGGAAATACATAGTAATAACTGAGAATTACTTCAAAGCAAATGTACTGGAATAAAACTGAATTAAGAGTATGACAAATTATGAGCCCTTCTAGACTAAGTAGAAGCATGAGATGTCATGTCTTTATTGTTTGGTAATTGTTCTGACACTGTGTCACATGTTTTATAGGCAAGAAAGAAAAATATGATCTCCATGAAACAACTGTAAAACACATTGAAAAAAGAGAATACAGGGGAATCATAATCGATGGTTTGATGTCAAAAAAGGAAAATGGATCATCCATCTGTCTAATAATACTTGGTGTCCTCATCAGCAAGCTGAATGGTAAAGAATATAATTCCTTAATACGCAGATAACACTAAGCCAGAAAGGATTTCAGGTATGCTTAAACTTGAAAAGATGGTGGAAAATTAGTAGGTTGGAAAATATCAAATTAATCCCAATAATGATGAAGGTGAATAAATATACACTCAGGAACAAAAACTCTGTAAGTACAAGGTAGGAAAAATTATTGTAGAAATATTTTCTTCTCTTCTCTTCTCTTCTCTTCACAACAGCCTCCGTTAAGAAAAGGAGGAGGGTCATCATGGTAGGGGACTCCCTCCCGAGGGGAACAAAAGGCCCAATATGCCACCCTGACCCAT
>NW_010229049.1:0-10709 GCF_000690775.1 Eurypyga helias
GAGTTAAACCACGACACGAGCTTTCTTTCCATTAAGCGAAAGAAAAGTCTTGATTCACCAGATTTTCAGTCTTCTGTGTGTCTGTCTGGAATCTCATCGTAACTTACTTTAAATTGCAGTAGGCTTTTATTCTCTGCAAAACTTTGGAAGGACTTTTCAGATATTTCTGAATTTTAAAAAACTAGGGACATTAACTCTTTGTGAAGAGACAGGGCTTTTGGATACACTGAATAATTGATTTTTTTTTTTTTTAATTCTGCTGGTATGTAGGGGAAAAAAATTGAGTTGTAGTGGCAAAACCACACAAATTATAGTTACTAGAAATTTACTGTGTATCTCAAAGTTAAAGCAACAGCATAATAGTTAGGACTTGTAAAAATTTGCTCCTTCATCCCTTTTCTTTTTCATAAGGGGATATAGGTAATACCACAGAAGTATTTTTTATCCTGTTGTTACTACTCTTGTGGACTGGAATACTTTAATCTGTCTTAGATGCTGCAATTCAGGAAGGATGTGACCAATTGAAATTAGTCCAGAGACGGGGGGAAAAAAGAAATCTTACTGGTCTTCTAAACAGTGGAATGGAAAGCATTATTTGGGAGGGAAAATACTAAAATGCCGAACAGCACTTTCCTAGTTAAAAAAGAAAAGCGAGAAAAGAGACTTTGAATTCATTAAGTTGTGACAGAGAGCACTTTTTTTAGTTATTTTGCATGTTCACAGGAGGAAGGATAATGCAAATAGCTTTTTGTAGTAATGAAAGGCTCAGCTGAGTGCAAGGAAAAGCTTTGTGAGAGAGCGAGGCATTGGACCAGGGCCTGCTGAGGGTAAGGAACCTCCTTCAGTGGAAGTTGTTAGGACCACCTTGGAGGCTGTCTAGACAGGAGTTGACCTCACATTGTAAGGCTTTGACTAAATGGTTGCTTGAGGTCCTTTCTAGCTGTTCCCATGAATACTTTAGTAACTTTTCATGTGCTGGGGTACTTGTGAAGTTACTGTTTCTTGTTTGCAAGACAGTATGCCTTAGCTGAGACAGAGTAGCTTGCCCAAGTGTGTTCCATCTGTTGAAAATACAAGAAAAATTAAACTTATTTCATAATTTTGGTTTACACTAAAACATTCATTCTGATGAATTATGATAACAAACTTTGTATTTATGATGATTTTAGAGTATACTCATCATTAGGTATCGCAACTCGGATATTCTAGCTCAGTGGTGAGATGGTGAACATAAACTATGTTCATCCTTGTTCTGTGGGTTGTCCGAGTTCTGGTTGTAGTTTATGGTTAGTGTGTTGCTCTTGCTGCCTCGCTCTGCTGTTGGCTGTTTCGGAGGTAATGCAAAATGATTACGCTATTGGATGCAGTTGATGAGATGCAGAATTTGAATAGTAACTTTACCAATATATTGAAACTCGGTATTTTTACTTCTTGCTAATACTGTATACGTTTTTTTGAAGCCAGAGAATCCCTAGTTCTTCTCTTTCTCTCATCTTCATAATTATTATAACTGGGAGTTGGAATTGCTGCTGCAGGGGAGACGTTTATTGCAACATATTCTTGTGTTGGTTTTTTTGTTTTTTGTTTTTTTTTTTTTTTTGTTTTTTTTAGAATATGCTTTATTTATAAATAACCTAAATATTGTAATGTAGCTGAACTGTGTGTTATTTGGAAGTAACTTGCGAGACTAAACAATATCTACATTTACAGCACAGATGACAAACTTATTTGTTTCTTCTGAAAAGTAGTCTAGCTTTTCTAGATCATGTAATGTAATGAGTCAATACTCTGTTATGAGGGAAGCATTTTAAGCTAAATTAAATGAGATGCTTTAATCTAGATTAATCTAGACTATTTTGGTCTCTTACGCAGAAAACGAGACAAACTTAGGTAATTATGTATTAATATAGGTTAAAATACTACTCTCTCTCTTATTTTAGGGACCCATGGGATTTAAGAATTTTTCTCCTAAGAAAATTTGCTGGTTCTACAGCCTTCCATCTTAGTGTGCAGTTGATGGTTTCACTTGAAACATCTGTCTGAAGAAACTAACAGGAGGCAAGGTGTAATTGCTTCTTAAAAATGTTTAAAATTCATCGATGTGTAACAGCTGACGGGATAGCCAAGAAAAAGCCATATATTTGTGACATTTGCTATAAACAGTTTGAAACTCCATCAAAATTAGCTAGGCATTATCTGATACATACTGGTCAAAAACCATTTGAATGCTATGTATGCCATAAAACATTTAGGCAGCTAGTCCACCTGGAGAGGCACCAGTTAACCCATAATCTGCCCTTTAAGTGTATTGTTTGTCACAGAAACTTCAAAAAATTAATCACTTTAATAAAGCACCAGCAGCTTCATAATGAAAATTATCAAAATGATACCGAGCAAGCAGAAAACTCTGTGAATTCTGAGCAAGACAGGGATACTTGTGGCATATTTCAATGTTCTATGTGCTGGAAATCTTTTACAAAGGAAGAGAAGTGGATGCTGCATCAGTGCCTGAAGGCAGATCATCTACATGGTGCCAGAAGGAGAAAGAAAACTCACGCTTGTGAATCGTGTAACAAGACATTTCCATCAAGATCTAAGCTAGAAAGACACTTCCTTATTCACACTGGCCAGAAACCTTTTAAGTGTTCTTCATGCGGTAAATCTTTCAGACAGTCAACACACTTGAAAATCCATCAGCTCACACACACAGAAGAAAGGCCTTTTCAGTGCTGCTTCTGTCAGAAGGGGTTTAAAATACAGAGCAAACTCATGAAGCACAAACAGCTCCATTCCAGAAATAAGACTTTCCCTAATATCTTATACAAAACAAAGGCTCTTAAATATCCCAGACCACAGAACCTGTTGGAAGGAAGGAGGGATAGTGCTGAGAATGCTGACGCTTATGAGTCACAGGAGAATGACCCACATGGTGTTCACTCAGTTTATACTGTACCCTTTCAGTGCCCAGCATGTGAGCAGCGTTTTGAAACGGAGCAGGTTCTAAATTTGCACAAATGTTATCTGAGGGATGGCAAAAGCTCAAATAACGGTACACCAGCACACAGCTATACAGTCAGTGTGAAGAATAAGATCCTGATGAAGCTGAAGTGTACTGGAGGAAAGGCAACAGATTTTTCTCTGACTGACAGAAAAAAACAAAAATTGGTTCACTTTAAAAGTCCTGACACAGTTGCAGATAGAGATCAGTGTTCTGATCAGCATGCTTCCACTAAACCTTTCAAGGATTGCCATAGCAAGCTTGACATCCACAAGGAACTTAGCAATCAGATGAAAAGAAGGTTTGCTGTGCCGTTACCTTGGCAAGAGCACCGGCAACCTCGTGACTTTGGAATTAATTTAAAAGGTGTGCTTACTGGTGAAAGCATGTTAAACAGCGATGATTCACTGCATAATAAAGATGCTGCTTTTTATGGTTCATCAGGTGATGGTTTCTTTGATAATCCACAAGTACTTCACTCTGCTCTTGCAGCTTCTGCTAAAAATATACGTAACAGACTCAAAGTGCGTAAATGTGACAGATGTGAAAAAATCTTTCCGTCTTCATCCAAACTTCAAAGACATTATCTTATACACACGGGACAGAAGCCCTTTGGCTGTAATGTTTGTGGGAAGACATTTAGACAGTCAGCTCACTTAAAAAGACATCAGCTCACCCATACTGAAAAGAGACCCTATAAAAGCCCTGTTTGCCAGGTAGAATTTGAAAACCTGAACAAACTTTTCAATCATCGGGGAGATCACATTGACTTTAAGTCTTCTCAGCCTGTGGGTTATTCGGGTTATTCTCAAACACCTTCACAGGCATCTGGCTTTCAGGAATTTGAGCTGATTCAGTCAAAGCCAGCAGCTGAAATCAAAGTTGAAATCGAGTCAGGGGACTTTGTTCTTGACACCAGCAGTAGAAACACACAGTCGTATTTGTGTAGTAAATTGTTGGAAACGGGGCAAAGCTGTTACAGCTATCGGCATGACTTTGCTGAAGGTACTGAAAAAAGTGAACTCGTTAACAAATTGTATAAATGCAGCATCTGCTTTAAAACTTTTAGATCACCTTCTAAGCTTGAAAGACATTACCTAATGCATGCTGGACAGAAGCCATTTGAATGTTTAGTTTGTGGTAAGAATTTCAGACAGGACCCACATTTGAAAAGACATCACCTTACTCACTCTAAAGAGAGCTTAAAGCTGAGTTCCACTGAGCAATGATGGGAGAATATATTGGTTTCATCAAGACTGGACAACATCCTATAGGTTATATACTAAAATGTTGGGTTGAATAATTATCAAAAGGCTTATGGTAGACCAAACAATTGGCTGAAGGGGATTATCTTTTTCTGTTATGGAGATGACCTGGTGAAGAGTTAATTTACTGTCTTAACTGCCTACTTGATATATTTTGTGATGAATGTGAGATGTTTAAAATAAAAAAGCCACTTTGCATTTCTTAAATTATTTTGTAAATACACATTCTTAATGTATTAATAGTGTTGCTGCAATCTGCAGTGATCCACAAATCAGATAGTTTAAAAGTTACACCTTTTCCTGTGTAGTATTTTATGACATTATGCTGTCCAATGATAACTGTCAGAAAAGTAAAGATAAAAAAGTAATTTCCAGAATAAAGGAAGTACAGTCCTTTCAGCTTTCTTCTGGCTCCCTGTATGTTGCAAAGGATATTTGCTGTATTAATTTCATACTTTAAAAATCCCAAACGGCTACTTTTAGATAAAAGATGCAAAAAAGAAGGAAGTAGGAAAAGGGGAAAAAAGTTTGATGATGAAAAATGTTGATGTAGCACTTCAAAATAGTTAATAGAATAATATAACTGCTTTGTAATGTTCTTGGAGATCTGTAGATGAAGAATTAGATTTTTTTCCCCTTTTATTATATAAGTAGACAATGCTAAGATAGCAGGGTTTATAATCAATTAATCCATTTCATCACCTAATCATCTCCACTTCTTTCTGTATCAATTGCCTTTTCTAGCTTTTTTGGCCAATTCACACAATACTGACCTATTTTTCTACAAAAAAAGAGAACAGGAAAGTATCATTAAGTTTAAAAATGGGCTTACTGTCGGTTCCAGTCTCCTTTCCTTCTAGCGTACATACTGCACCAGTAAATGAAGTGTTCTCTAAGATGTGATAATGACCCAGACGAGTGGTTTTGTTGGAAGTCATGTTCTCTTTACATTAAATATAAGACACTGAAAATTATTTAAACTCAAATTAAGTAATTCTGATTTTGTATTAATAGAATCTGTAGTTACACTTTTTGGTAAGTAGAGAGCTTTGCCCGTTGTGCCAGTGGGGCTGGCAGAAAGTCTAAGTGCAGGGGAGCTTTATTCATTATGAACAAGAATGAAGTTTGTTTCTTTTTTGTTTTTTTCCTCTGAAAAACTACCTTTTAGGCTATTTTCCTTTGTTATGCAATATCCAGGTAGTTGAAACCTGAAGTTGATACTATTATTTCTAAATTAACATATCTGTAAGATATATGGCACTATTTTCACTATTTAAATGGGTCCATCTTTATTTAAGTAAAATGGTTTTGATATTTTTTATTTTTGAGGTGATTTACCTAGGTTTTCCTGTGGCGTGAGTTTTATAGTATTTGGTATAATTGAAGAGTTTTTATTTTATTTTCATACATGTTATTCTTTCCCATTTTCAGAGAGAATAAAACCAGGAAATATATACAGAAACAGTCTGTAGTTCCTATGATTTTTGTATGTGAGACAAAGTCGGTACGTTAATGACCATAGTTAGTCATTGAGATTTTTTCTCCCTATGTGAATTGCTTCATATTGAAAGACAGAATACTGTATAAAATGTTTTGAAAGGGTATTGCAGAGCTTGTTTAAAATACTTGTAATAAACTATTTTATTTATATCATACTTCTGTTGTGTACTTTATGTGCAAACCAGAGTCTTGAAACTACATAACATTCAACATGGAGAAAAGTTTAAGACTACATATTGAAACAACTAACTTTGCATGTTAGAACAACAGGTTTTGTTTAAGGTATTTTTTGTTATAGAAATATGTTTAAAGATAATAAGATCTTTCTTAAGATCACAATCATTTTTAAAAATGCTGTTTGAGAATAACACTAAACTTGGTATGTTTTGAAAATTCCAATTTGAATTAAAATGAGGGGACAGTAACACAGAAAGGTACTTTTCAGGAATGAATAGATATGCGGGAAGAGTTACTGTCCGATTAATTCGGAACCTAATGTAATCTTTGGGCTCCATGGGATTTCAGAAGGGCAGTAGGGGCTACTTCATTTATCTAGCTCTCTACTCCTTTATGAAAAGTTTTACGCCAGTATAAATTCACTATTTTAGTGGGATTATAGCATAAACTAGCTAGAAAGGGGCAAAGTGGTTTCTGCAAGTCAGCAGAAAAAATCCTAAGGTTGAGATCCTGTTGCTTTTGAAGTTAACAGTAAATTTCTCCAAGTACCTTTGAGAACTTGAGCTAGAATGGTTTTCCCAGTGTTAACAATAACACTTCTTGGTGTTCATTAGTATGTTGGTCATTTTCCATAACACTTCAAGGCACGTTCAAGCCATCAGCCTTTGAAGTTATCTTTTGTGGCAGAGATACTGTCTGTGGATTTGTTAGAATGAGCTGATGCGCAATAGTAATAATCTCATAGAACTGAAGTAGTGGATTTTTTTTAAGACTAAATGCAGAACCAAAGCATATTGTAAGCAAGAAAACAGTGAGTCCTCCTGTGTTAATATCGAGCTCACCTCAAGTAGAACTTCTCAAACTGCATGGATTCAGCTTTGAGGTAGTTCTGTGTGGAGTAAGAGTCAAATATATATAAAAAAAAGAAAAAGGTAAAAGGGATTTTTTTAAAGACAAAGTATGCAATACTAAATTCACTGGAACCGCAGTACTAACTTACCACATTGTCCATTTTCCATCTAAGAAACGTGGCTATGTTTTTGATTGCTGCTATCCTTGCAATGTTTGCAGAAAGTCGAAACTTGGGAAAAAAAAAATATATATATAGGTATTCCTGTACATGTCTAGGGAAAAATTCAAAAAGGAAAAAAGCCATCATAAGCTACATAAAAAGTGTTTAATCACTTTGTAGCTGCTTCTCACTGAGTGGTTTCTCACTTGTCTGTGATCTGCTCTCACTATTATAACCAGAGCCAACAAGAAAAGTTAGGGAGGCAAATGAGAGATAGATACAAAATAAACGAATTGAAGTTAATGAGACTTTACACTTCAAATTCAAGTGCTGGATCTAATGTTTAGTTTTCCTGGCTGCCTTCTAGTACAAATGTAAAACTCTGAAGGTCGTCATCTCACCAGAGTTTCTCACTCAAGTAACACTTAGATAAGTACAGTTGGATGACTCTTAAATCAATAAAGACTATGGATTCGGTCCTTTTAATGGCTCCTTGTAATAATGTTGAAGATACTTAGATCTCCTAAATAACTAAAGGGTCACGGTTCATATTCCTAGCACAAGGTTTTGTGGATTTTTAAAGTGTAAGTTTTAACTTAATAGCCTAGTTTTATGGTCTGATGGCTATGAATGAGATGTGTCTGAGAGGCAGTTATCATAAGGAAAATTGAAATTACAGAAGTGACTTTTCTGTGCTCTCATATACCTTATTTTCTCCAGGTTCAACAAATTAATTGTACTTCTTCATATAATGACTAGTTCTGTCAAGCAGCTTTTAAACAGCATCTTTTTTAGCATCTGTTAAAAATTGAATCTTCAAAGTCCATGCAGTGAAGGAGAAATCAACCTTATGCCAACAAAATCACTCCCAAGTAGAATGGATCATTTCCTTGTTCAGAAACTGCTGTTCTGACATGAAAGCCTCATTATGTCTGCCCTGAGTTATCACAAGCCTTTGAATGCTGTTTTACTTCTGTACTCTGCTATTCCACTTCATGGCTGCTTCCGGGATATGGGAATGTGTGGCTTGAGTCTGCTATACACCTGACGTAGCTTGGCTACGTGGCTGAAATTTTTCCTCTTCGCTGGAATCCCTCCAGCAGCCCTGGGCCCCATTTGTATGGATGTGTGAAACTCCATGTGTGAGTTCCGGAGGGCCATGGCTGTGAAGGTGTGGTGCCAGGGCATGCAAAATGGTGCCTGTGGATGTGAGAACCTGGCCGGCTGTGATGCTGACTGTGGCCTGTTGTTCTCCACTGAAAGTGGTCAGGGTATGTAGGTAGTAAGAGCCTATGGATAGCTGGTGACTATCCAGCTTTGCCCGTGGCTGCTTCACCAGATGTGCACTGGAATGTGCCTCGCTGACATAGCGAAGGAGGGGAATACAGAGAATCATGTGGCCACTGCTATATACAAAAGTAAAATACTATTCCTAAGCTAAAGAACCTACTACCCATGCTGACTCCCATTTTTACTGCTAATGAATTGCACTTGGTTTCTGTTGACATCGAGGAAAACACTATCTTCCTTGTATGCAAATGTGCATTATTTTATTTGTGCGCTTTTAAAAAGAGTATGTACTTAGACCGTACTTAGTATGTGTGAGAGACCTTATCTTGGGTTGTCTAAAGCTTGCTGACCGCTGGGTCCATGGTGGTGACTATCTCTTGCAATTCTATCCCGACTGCATGCTAAATTTTCCCCCTTTTCTGTTTTCTCTCTCTCCTATCGCCACTTTCTTACAACAAAAATAAATTCCATTGTTAGCGGCATCTCACCTCGTTTGTGTCTTAATCTCACTCTGGGTATAACAACGTATCTCCCCCTTCCCGGGATAACCGGGCCGGGACATTTTAATTGGCGTCATGGACAGGATCCCCTGAAGTGAGAGTGCCACATTTCACCTGTCTTACCTTACGTGTGCGTAAGGGGTGGATTGTTTTGAAACAGACGTGTTGCTCCCCTGAGACGATCACCCCGCTTGTTTGATGTTGGTGATGATAAAGCTGTCCCCAGAGGCAAAGATATTTGTACAGCCTCTTAGAGAAATATAATGCTCACACCTCCATACTACGTAGGGACTGGGCACAGAAAAATTGGTATATTTTGCAAAGCGTGACGGACTGAATTAGCGCTTTACACAAAGACGCAAAGCTGCAGTCCAGAAAAGGAAAATCTATTGTTTGTGCCTTATTGGGCACAGGTTTAGTTGCAGCCGCGGAAGCTAGTGACCAACAACGCACGGCAGAATCTCAAATCATACAATCATTGCAAGATCTGGTCCAACCTCTGCTGGACCGAGTAGAGAGTTTGAAAGAACAACTGAAAGAGGAAAAGACTCGGGTGAGTTATTTACAATTTGCCATAAATGAACAACCCCTCGGGGGCAATAATGGTCCTCCACCCCCTGAAAAGGAGAAAATACCTGAAATAGAAGCAGATCATTGGGTTGCGGGAATGAATGAAGTTGCCAGGCAATTTTTTGAGAGAGGTTCTTGCAGGGTGTGGTTCGTTTGGGATGATTTTGCACCACAATTTCAGAGTAGCATTTTTAGCTAACAACTGCTGTCCAAGGTTTACCAGCATTCGTCAGTTTATTGGTTAGGGTTAGGAGTTGATGTATGCCAGTGGCTAAAATTAAATACGCAAGCCACACTCACAAGCAACCCCTAAACAAACCAACATTTTATTAATCTTGCGGTATTCCTGTACATGATTAAAAGCTAACACTTGCAGAACTTGACCAGCTCTTTCAAATGTGCACTTCTACCATGCAAATAAAAAAGACCATCTTTCTCCCTTTCTCTTTTTTTTTTTTTTGTTTTTAATGTAGGCACTTGTATATGTGGAAAAGGGAGTTCTTGTAACATGTACTTTGATTTTTACAGTGTACTGTTGTGCCATGGGTAGGTCACAATCTAAATGTGATTCTATTATTATGTCAAGTGAAGACCTGCTTTTATACTAATAACATCTTAAAACACTAGATACAAGTTTGTGGGGGGAAAATGTTGTTTTGTTTCAATGAGAATGCTTTATAGTAAAATTCATGATTGTAAATGATGGAATATTGACATTGGCGGATTGTATCTCCTTGTGGATAAGATGCTGCAGTCTGTATTAAGTACATCAGCCCTTTAAGTTTCCATAAAATTAAACACATTTTGTTTGCAAAACTGTGCAGGACTGCATGGTGCAGTAGTAAAATCTGAAATGTTAGTGTTCTTAGAAATGTTGCAAGGCACTGCAAAAGAGAAAACGTGCAGTTTCATTAAATTTGCTGTGGGAAAAAAAAATTATATGAAAGCAATACAGGATGTACGTGGTGACTAAAGTAGCTGAGAGTGCTAGGTAGTTAGGTTTCTACAAAAAAGAAAAAAAAAGTTATGAACTGTGCTGTGCTCTTCATCATGCAAGATATTTGGATGGATGGCTGTTAAATTTATTTTAAACAACATATCTGTAAATGGTTGTCTAAAAGATTTACATTAATTGCTTGACTAAAGAAATGTATTTGGGGGAAGGTTTAGAAGAACAAGAGTTTGACTGCATAGTTCCACTGCAAAGTTTATCCTCATACATCATTCAGAGATAAGTAGAATGTATTTTAGTTGACATCTGTGATCTTTGTAAAGTTGCCTTTGCTGATTTTATTTTTTATGCCATAGTTGCTGTCAACACAAATAACCGAATTTCAATCAATATAACCGTAGACTTGACCTGCCATTTAGCTAGAATGGATTAAAAAGTTCCCTTC
>NW_010229050.1:0-22849 GCF_000690775.1 Eurypyga helias
TTTCCTTTTCTTTTTCCTATTTTGAAAGAGAGTCTGAGAAAGGAGATTTAGTTATAGTTGCAGAAACTGCTCCGAGAATCTATTATTATTTATGTAACAAGACTCTTTTGTACTCTGGCACCTTGTCATTTCCCTCATATAATCTGAATGAGTTTGGGCATGTGCAACTCCATAAAGTACAGTTAACTTTTGTAATAGAACAATTTATGTACCTGTACATTATATTGGTTATTTCATAATACTTTGAATTAAAGTTGAGAAAATCTCCAGTGAGCTGCTAACTGTAGCGTAAGACTATCTTGCTTTTATACTTCATTGCTTTGTACTGTACTGCCAGAAAGCTATTTTTAGACCTCCTCTGCAGTTGCACAGTTGTTGCTTATATCTTGTCTAAAGGAAGTAAGGTTGCCCTACTGAGACTTTGCCCTTCTCTCAAGGGTAAACCAAAATCCATTAAACTTAAATATATGCTGTAAACCCTGCACATTAGTGGCTGTGATGGAAATATTATGTAGTTATTTATAACAAAATACCCATTTGGGGAAGTGAAATAGATAGGCATATCTGAAAATTATTGCCTCCTCATTCTCCTCTTAAAGTCATTGTCTTTGTGCCTAAAGCTTGAAAGTTTGTTTTGCTGACACTATGACAGAGTAAGTAAATGTATCTTCATAGAACAGATCACTGCTGCCTACAACCCCAGAATAAATAACTTGTGAAACATGGTGCAGACATTGAACCAAATCCTGTATTGCTCCAAAGAAATCCACACAAATATTTCTGATTAAAGGTGATGTTTTTCAAATACAGCAGCTCATATTACTGGAAGATAAGTAAATAGCAGAGTCAGAGAAAAATATTGATAGAAAAATAATGATAGAGTAGAGCAAGTATCTAGACATGCACACATACATAGGCTAAGTCATTGTAAAATAAAAATATTACTTGAATCTACGTAAATGTAGGTAGATAAGTGTATACCTATAATGATAGAGTAGAGCAAGTATCTAGACATGCACACATACATAGGCTAAGTCATTGTAAAATTGACTATAGACATAGTGATGGTGTCTGACTATATTCTTTAGAGTTACACAGATTTAGACAAATATTTTTTAACCAACAGCTTTCATCATTGATGCTCAGAAGAGGAACGTAAAATGTAAGATGCTAGGAAACAAAATCTAAACAAGAGATTCCTTTGAGACTTTCTATAACATATCAGCTCTGCTGTAAGATACAACCACCCCTGAACTAAAGGAATACATTACTTAATACTAGTTCTAGTTTTTCTGCGACTCTGTGGTCTTCCAGTGTTGTTCTTTTCTGGGTTTATGTTATGTATCTAAATGTACTCAAGTTGAAGGGCAAGTGTTACATCCAAAAACACGACCAAGTGACTTACTGAGAAGACCTACCTAACTGGGGTTTTCCATGCTATGGAGTGTTCCTGTACTATCCTCATATTAAATCCATTTTGATTAAATTTATATACACACTAGATGAAGGATTTGACCTTCTCAGTCTTTCAAATAATCCATTCTGTCTTCCAATAAACTTCATCAACTTCTGAAAATGTTCTTTAGAGCTTATGGAGAAAAGCAAAGAGATGCACTAACAGCTAGTTGATCTTACAAGACTTGATGAGGTCTGCAGACATCTTATAAAATGTTAAGAAAACCATCCATAGTGTAATTCTTAGCAGTAAGAGTTAAGGAAAGTTGTTATGCTGAAATTGTAGCTTTAATTATTCTTGTGCCAAATTCTGAATATGACTATGATGTCTCTGACACAAAAAACACAGACAGCAGCCACCATGAGCCAACAGTGTGCCCTCCTGTCCAAGAAGGCCAATGGCATCCTGTGATACATTAAGGAGAGCACAGCCAGCACGTCGAGGGAAGTTATCCTCCTCGTCTATTTTGTGCTGGTGAGGCCTCACCTGGAGTGCTGTGCCCAGTTCTGGGCTCCTCAGCTCAAGGACCAGGAGCTACTGGAGAGGTTCCAGTGCAGGGCCACTAGGATGATCAAGGACCTGGAGCACCTTCCACATGACGAAAGGCTGAGGGAGCTGGGTCTACTCAGCTTGGAGAAGAGGAGGTTGATGGGGGATTTTATCAATGCTTATCCATATCTAAAGGGGGGGTGTCAGGAAGATGGGGCCAGGCTCTTCTCAGTGGTGTCCAGTGACAGGACTAGGGGCAGTGGCCATAAACTGGAAAACAGAAGGTTTAACCTGAACATGAGGAAACCCTTCTTCCCTGTGAGGGTGACAGAACACTGGAACAGGCTGCCCAGAGAGGGGGTGGAGACTCCTTCCCTGAAGACTTTCCAAAGCTGCCTGGACTTGTTCCTGTGTGATCTGCTCTAGGTGATCCTGCTCTGGCAGGGGGGGTTGGACTAGATGGTCTCTAGAGGTCCCTTCAGACTCTGTGAATAGAGGTTGCTGGCTTGGGAGGCTGAACCTGAGTCTTTCACTTCATGCTTTACCATAAAACAAGTTATACTTCATAAGTGAAAGAGAGTATTAAAAAAGAATGTGTGTGCGTGTGTGTACGTGAAAATATCTCTTCTTGCAATTACTTACTACTGACCTCCAGTCCACTTTAACAAAACCTGTGCACTATCTGAATTATATTCTTGTACATTTGGGAAAAAAAATTTTAAAAACCCAAAACCAAACCAAACCAAAAATAAATAGATACCAACACGAAAGGAAGGCTACATATGAGCGAATAGGATGGTATTGCTCAGTATGAGAAAGATGACAAATCCAAGCAGGACATCAAACTTGACTGATTCCTGGGCAGCTTCTCCTACCTTGTCTCCTAGCTTACCATTAATGTTTTGTGGGCTTAGCACACAAGTAAGTCTACTGCTTTTTTAGCAGTGGGAAGAAAAAGTTAAGAGGTACTTTTTACTCAGATACAAGGGAACAAATCAAATGTAACCTTGAGAAAAATGCCTATGCAAAATTAATGGCATTAAAACCAGATAATCCTGAACTAGAATTACATGTTCAGGATATAGAATTATTTTCTAAGGTTACATTGAACTTCTAGACTAAGAGAGGCCACACGGGAAAATGAAAAGAGATGCCTTGAAGAATTTAACAATTGTGATTTTACTAACATGTGTCTGTTCTGGCAGACAGAAGAATGTATGGTATATATAAATGCCCAGGGTATGTTTTTCTTGAAGTTCAAAGCCCAGCTGTCACATTTCTGTGGCCATTTACAGTGTTCAAAAAGCAGAGTGCATGTGCAAAGAAACCTTGAGACAGGTACCTTGGAGTGAGACAGACAGGTAAGCAGGGACTAAGAGGAGTTTCAGAGGTGCAAACCCAAAATATGCCAAGAGAGTGAAAAAACTTGTCAGCTTCTGTCCTACTTTACAAGGCATCTTGAAGTCAAACAAGCCAGTGTGCATGAACTGAAGAAAAACTTCCTCTCCCCCTAAAAAGGATCTTGCCCACCTTAAACCAATGAGCAGCAAAACCAGTAATACTGTTGCTCCTTTGGCTATTTATCTTCTTTCTATTTAAACACACACTACAGGCAGGACTGTGATTACCATGACAAAAACCCCATCCCAGCATCTTCCTCCCTGGTCTTGCTTCCCACAGTAAATTCTGTTCAAGACTTCCTTTGTAGGAAGTAGATGTATTTGTTTCATTGTGACTCCTCCTGTGCCCCATGCATACCACATGTCATTGCTTAACATCTCCCAAAGTATTGTGTAGCTTTCCAAGTGCCATCGGCTGACACTTTGTCTGCTGTTTACATAACTGCATTCATGACACTGGACATACAGTACTCTCTTTGCTTGGTATCATCTCTAGTAGTGTAGAGGGGTGAAAAAAAGGTACATAACTGTTGAATCCTCCAGTTTAATTTTAGAGTTTTCCTTGTTGTGTAACAGACATCTTCATCCTTTCAACCTTAGAACTGGAAATGCAGAATTGTTCCAATCAGTCAGACAGACTAAGACTTTCCATGGGAGGGTAAATTTTGCTCAGACCCTGCCTGAACTACGCTGTAGGCAGCTGGAGTTCGACCCGATTCCCCCATAAGATGTCCTACTGAATAGATATGCACTCCAGGTAGCCATATCTCTGATCTATCTCCTGGAGTGACTTTGGATCTATGTTACAGGCAGACTGTCTCTGACCCTCCATCCTGATGTTCCTCACTGGACTTCTTGCTTTGACCCTGTTCTGTTACTTTGCCTTGGATTGTTGACAGATCCTGTAACTACCCCCAGCTTGGCCCAGCTGAGAGCTGGTGGGCACCCCATCAGTGGGTCACCCTCTGCAGCAGGGTCACCTGCAGCTCCCGGCTTGGCCTCCTCATGGAGCAGCCCTTTGTGTGCTGCTTTCTGATGGCATAGTTCCTGCTGTCCCGAGGCAACTATTCATCACAGTGCTAGCACTAGAGTTGCTTGACATGGAGCAGATACAAAAGAAAATCACCTCTTTTTCCACATGACCTGCTCTTGAGGCTATGCACTCAGAGCTGAGCATGAGCATTGCCTCACCACCGCATTAAAAAAAAAAAAAAATTACACAGGCAAATAAAATACCAGATTGCACCAAACCATGACACTGAAGTGGTGTAAGCATCTCATGAGACTAAAGAGTTCTTGATGGTGTGTAGCATGAGTAAGAGCTATTTCATTCTTTATCAGTTTTGGTACTTTGTATCCAGAAGGCAAGGTCCAGTAGAGCAAAAAAATTGACCATGCTTCTATTGTGATGATATTAGAATGAGGTATAAAATAGTTCCCATAACCTGCAGAAAATTTTAACATTTAAAAAAAAATTCTTATCCTGAACCAAGCGAAAAAAAATAAAGACAGAATACATAAAAGGTTCACAGTGCAGAAATCTTTTCTTATGTATCCAAAGCAAATGAAATTAATTTGTTTTGTTTCAGTAACTCATAATATTCTCCTTCAATAAGAATTGCTTTCAATTTCAGTTACTTTAAGAAAGAGATTAAAAAAAAAAAAAGATATCACTTTTTACCAAAAACAAATAATTTTTCAGTTTAGCAATGTCAAGCAGGAGTTTTACAAAATCAGAATATTTGCCTTGTATTAAATTATTAATTTGTTTTCTGTGCTGGCAGTTGGTGAAGCCCACTCTGTGCATGAGGCTTCCTCCAGACCCTTGAGAAATAACGTAAGGCACCCACCTCAGCACTGACAGCTCCAGGGTGGAACCAAGCATTTAACAGCTAGTTTGAAGGGCAAGCATGAGAGATGCTGAGGACATAAGAGCTGTGCTGTAGCCCTCTAATAACCACAACTCACCATCACTGGCAAAGATTAAAGCAGTTTGTCAGGCACTTACACACTAAACCTCATTTTCTTTATATAGAAATACAAAACCAATGTCATGTTTCTTGTGCAAAGAAACGTCCATTTGATCTTTATTCTTTGACACCTATACAGCAATATCTATCTGAATATTTAATAAAAGTGTCAATTTCTCTCCTGAGCAGGGTATACACTAAAATCCAGCAATGGACACAGAAGCTCAAGGGGAAAAAAAAAGGGCAAACAAAATAACCCTTAACATTCTGAGCAATTTTTTGAGTCAGAGGCCAGATGAATATTTGAAAGATAAATACATACTCTTTTAACAGGTTTTTCCATCCTTTTTGGGTCTGGGGTGTTTGTTTCGTTATTCCTCTTTGGCAATCCATGTGGCTAATCTCAGGTCAACTTCCTCTCGCAAAGCTTCTAGCCAAGGCTTTTCAGAGGTTTGGGCTGACACTGCAGCTTCTTGGGATCTCTTAGTTGCCATTAGGAAAATAAAAAACCTTTTGCAGGCTGTATTTTTAATTATGAGCTCAGTTCTTTTTTAAATGTCATCTATTATTTAAAGCTCTCTTTTTGACTCCCCGTTGTATTTCAGTTGCATTCAAGTCCTGTCAGTTAGGAATAAAATTTGGCAGTTGGAAGACAGCCATTGTTAGCTTTTAGAAAGGTTACCAATTTTTTAACACCTCCTGTAAGAAAAGGCAACACCCAGAAATTTGGGAGGCTAAACCAACTGCTCTCTTTACTCATCGTGACTGATGCTGTGGCAGCTCTCTCCCACGTGAGACAACGCTACACCATGAACATAGAAGTGTGCTGACAAAAACAGAACCAAAATGTCACAACTGACGCCACAAGAACTCCAATGGGGCAGGCAACCACGGATCTGAGCGACTGCCTCAGGAACTAAATATGGAGATAAAATATTAATTTATGCCTTCATTCTCCAGAAAGGCATACTTGTGTCATCCAAGAAGCACCAAGGTTTACAGAAGAAGGAATGGCAATCAAGACTTCTGTGGTGGATTAATAGTCATTGGGAAGTGTTTTGGTGCAGTACGGTTTTGGTGAAGCATACACGCCCAGTTTTTTCTGGCATATGAGCCCAGTATACCTGACCCAGAATTTCAGCAAAACTGATCCTGCAGTGGAGAATGCCCTTCACTTTGCAAAGTCTTTGCTCTATACTTGGAAGAAATAAAAAGGCAAACATAATTTCTATAGTGAATAGCATGAAAAATATTCTTCTTCTAAATAACCAAGTACATTCTATACATATATACATATATTTTTTTAAAAAAAGCACTTAACTTTTATAGAAATACATGCCAGCTGTCATAGGGAGCAAAATCCCTGCAGTACCTGAGGGTTGGAAAGTACCCTTTGTTTTTGTTACCTTCAATAACAACTGTTATTTTGGCAGCAATTACAACCGCTTGTTCTTTTGTTTCTTTGTTAACGAAACTTTACACTGGAAGGCTTCTTTGTGTGTGGTTCTAAAGAGAAAATAAGTAGTGAAACAATGTATGTCCTAATGGCATTTGAGGAGGGTCATGCTAGACTACCTTACTGCTGAAAGCTTTGTTAAGGTGGCAGCAAAGAAATTCTATCCCTGTCTTTTCTTTCTTTCAGATGGGTGAAAGAGTTTGTCCTCATCACGATCTTTATTTCACATACTATCAAGCACTTTCATGATATAATTTTCATAAAAAAGTAGGGAAGAAAAGTCTAAATATTATATCAAGCTCTGCTCTGGCTATGCTGTGGTCTTGAGAGTTTCTACTCATCCAGATTACAGGGTTCCTTCATAAGTGTGGGCTAGACATTTTATAATGTGAGAGTTTTATGAAAACAGGTATTTCAAGCCAAACAGTAAGATCACCAGAAGTGGACAAGTGAGAAAAGAATTAATAACACCAGAATGACACACAGAAATGTACATATGGCAAGTTCAGAACAGTTACTACAGTCATCATGAATTTTTCATACCACATGACATCATGCTCAGTGTGTAAAAAAAGGGGAAAGCTGGCCCTCACTGTATAAAATAGTGGTCTCTTCTCGGGAACCCGTTGGGCATCGGGCAGTAGGTGGTGCATTGTGCATCACCCCTTTTGTATTATTTTAATATTATATCTTACTTTTCTGCCCTATTAAACTATCTGAGTGCACAAATGTTATTTTTTTTACTTGATTCTCTTCCCCATCCCACTGCAGGGGGAGGGAAGGCAGCAAACAGTGTTTACCTACCTCAGACGCAAAGTTCAGGCAGATGAAAGAGAACACCCAGTCAAACTTGTCACAGAAACATGAAGGTCCAGCACTTGGCAGATTTCCAGCACAGTTTTTTTTTCTCTATTCAGGTAGCTCCCCCTGTATCAACCAAAAACCAGTTTGAATATTAGTGTTAAAATACTTTTTTAGACTTCTCTTAATTATATGTGTATGGTTTGTACCTTTGTCTACTCTTGAATTATTTCAATTATTTTGTGCATTGAAATTGAATATAAAAAGCAGTAGTAGACAGAAAGCATCTAGTGACATGTTTACATTAACTCTGAAAGGCTGTTCTTTTTCTGCATCTAAGCACCACAATTCACTATTGTAATAAATAATTGCAGTCAGCAAACTGTTACATCCATTGTATGTATTATTTGAATAATATTATTGTGTGTTAACATGCTTATTCTAATTTCTTCTTTTGCCAGCTTGATTACTGGTATAATTTTGTTCTCATTAACACAGTATGATTTTTATTGCTCAGAATTGCACAATACAAAATTTGATATTTATTTTTAAGAGAAAGTAATTTCTCCTTTAGAGATTGATTTATAATGTGGAATAATAGATTGAAGGGAAAAAGTGAAGCTGACCAAAGGCAGAAGCTGCCCAGCACAGTGCAGCAATCTCATGAAAGCAGGTGTGCTCTGTGAGGTGGTTGCAAAAGAGTTTGCAGCCAGTTCTCTAAGGAGAGAGCTGCTCTGCTTAGGACCAAGGTCAGAATTTCACAGGTTCTGTGAGAAAGCATCCCCAAATCAGTTCCTGCTTGGATAGGACCAAACAGATATTAAGTACTTTATTTCAGAATGTGTCTGTTGTTTCAAAATTCCTTTGACAGGTCAGGAGTTATTTTTAAGTTATAAGACATTACAGTTGTTCATAGCCCATAGAGTTTCTGCCTCAACTCTAATAATTCTCAGTTTATTATGACGTTCAGTAGTTGATAAAATCACTGTGGCTGGATAGACAAAAATTTTAGTGAAACTGAGTCTCTAAGGGAGACAGGTGTTTTGTCTGAAACCTGGATATGTGATCAAAAAATCAAGGGAAGCTGTTCCTTCTTGCCCTGTCCCTGTACTTCTCCCCACACACCACTAACACATTATTTACCCTATAGACAATTTGAAGGCATTACTCTTCCTTTGTTAACTTAAGCTAAGTGAGTTTAAACAGAAATGTAAGTAAATACCAAAGAAGTTTAGTTTTCTTTAATTTATCAGAAGTTAAGGTTGCATTGCTAACAACTTTTGATACCATCTGAATAAACACATTTGCTTTGCAGCTGCTTAGTGACATAATTTACTGAAGTGAATTTCAGTGGATGCTTAAACTTCTGCACATACAGGAATTGAATAAGTACTTACCTGAATAGGGATAGTTATAACCAAGAAGTTTGAGTGAAATTTTAGTCTCCCTACTAATATAGGTAAAGAGAATGGGGCTTTCAAGATACTGAAAAACAGAAGAACGAACTTGAAGAAATCTAGGAGTTACACAATTATAACAAATATGAAATCTTTTAAATGAAGCAACCTGTAGAAGTCACACAAAGCAACAGTAACAGCAGTGCTAGTTATCAAGCAAAGTGCAGACAGGTCTTGGTTATTCTGATTATGCATCATCCTACACCCACCTCACCCCAAATTGTTGTTTTAAGCCATCTGTTACAAAAGGGCAGAGTTGTTTAGAAATAAAGACAGACCTACTACATTGTCTTTGTGAAACCCTTCTCTGCCTGGCAGTCTACACAGACCTGACAGCCTGGCAGCCAAATAAACAGTAGAACTTTGGCATTCAGTCTCATGCATTTCTTTTGTTCAGCCACTGTCCACAGTCTTACACTCAGATTTTAACACCTCAAGTCTGAACGATCCAAGCTCAGCCTCCTTGGAATCTTCAACTTTCACGCGTCCCATCACCAGTGATGTCTGCGGGCAGTGGAGTGTGGGACTCCACTACAGATGCTGCCATAATCCTGATATTTCATGACCCTCAATATTAAATGCAGTCCACTAAGTGGCTTAAGCTTTTTTTGTGTCCATAAGGAAGCACAAAGGCAGAGATATTTCTTAAAATAAATGGGTTATTCAGCCCAAGTGGGGTTGTGCCAGAACCCTCCTGGAATGCAGCTAACTAAATACTGCAGTTTCAAACAATTGCCATTTCTGACCAGCTGTAGTTTCACATAGTACAAAGCGGTGACCAAGATTATTCTACCCAAAGTGCCAGACTTAGGCAACGGAAGTCTCTGATTGTTTTAAAAAGCAGCAGTTCCTGGATACTCTTGGAGAACAGCACATTCTTTGATTTGGATGGTTACTCTTGCACTCACAGATGATGAGTTTAACGTTGCTCACAGAAAGTACAATATGCAATCCGTCCCCAGAAGAAACGGCAAAAGCAGTGCTATAGCATTTGTCTTTACTAGGTTACCGCTAAAGCCATTGTCCATAGGCCCTGATAATGCATATCTGACATTTTCTCATTAGCCATTTCCATTTTCCATTTTGCTAGGCATTTTTGACATAGAGAATTTGTTATTCACATGTTGCATTTGTCTATGAGCTGAGAGATAAGACTGTGCAACACAGACTGTGACACTGAGAAAGAGAGGAAACGAGTTAAAAACTGAAACGGCAGCTTTGGTGGTAGCTTTTCGTTCGTCTAGTCAACTGTGCTAGAGTGCAGTCAAATGAACTGTTTCCAGTGTACTTCAGAAAAAACAGGAAGGAGCAGTGAGTATGTGTTTCTTTCTTCCTTTTAGGACAGTGTTTGATGTCTTTAATGTTATTTCGACTTGCAGGAATTAAATTGCTACTAAATGATCCTTATAATAGAAGTTGTTAAAGTGGTAGTATATATAAAAGCTTTAAAGTGGTGGTATATATAAAAGCATAACTTAGCACTTACCATTCCAGGGAACCAAGTGTAAACTCAGAGAAAGCTCTTGGTATAAACAGCTCCTATTATGTCTTTCTCAACTCACTTTTTACACTATCTGTCCAACTGGATCAACATAGTACAAATCCAGTTGTGTATGTGTTGTAAACTGCTTTCCAAATACAGCTCTTGGTGTCTGATACTTACATTTAGGAGAATGTAGAGGGTATTCAACATAAGCATCCTGGGTTTAAGCTGTCATCCATACAAAGAATTTGCTAATTAAGAAAATGATTTAGATTTGCATCTCAGTATTTGGGGATTTCAAGAAAACTTGGAGCTTGGGCTTGCTTCAGTTGAACAGTTAAAAAAAAGCAATATCTTCTACTTTACATACACAGACTTTCTTACTAGGGAAAATAATACGCATCTAGATCTACACATAGAAATAATGTTGCACATATTACGTATGCTTTTAAAAGAAAGGGAGAAGGAAAAGGAAAATACAAGATCCGCTACATTTTAACAATGGCTATTACTCATATGAGCCATTAGGCTCCTCGAAATATTGGAAAATTGATAGATGAAAGTCATTCTGGTCACCTGCAGTGGTTATGATCAACGTTATGTTACGTAATTACGCTGGCTAAAACATTCCCTAGAAGAGATGAAAACATGAAGCAAACTGTAATGAAGAGCACACAAAAAAGAGAATGGGAGACAATCTCAAATCAATCTAATTTAATTTTGTTTTAATAGTCAGCTTAGGCAGGTACTTCAAACAGACTGTGTGCTCACGTACAGGAGTGATGAAACCACCTCATATTGAAAAGGGAATGGGATGGCACACTAAAAGGGGTAAGAAAAATAAGGGAACCACATCTGTAGGTTACACTGAGATAGACCATACGCAAAGCTGCTGCCTGTACTTTGATAGATGCAATTTATTCAGGTTTAAAATTTAGTTGCCCTGGGGATACAAACAAGGGGACCTTCCATTACTCTCTTCATGCTCGCAGGGGTGCGTGTTTTGCTTCAGAGATTGTGAGGAAGAAACCTGCAGTCTCAGGGAAGCTCTCTAACTCTACTTGTAGCTGCTTAAGCTTTCATAGGCAGAAACAAAAACAAGTGCCTTGGTCTTAGTTCTACCTCATACCTGATCAGGCATGAGTTTCACATTTACTGAATTACATCCATTGCTTAAAATACTGTGACTTCACCGCATGAGAAGGCAGACACAATGGCCTATTTATAAAAATACATCCCTATATCCCCTTCCCCTCCCCCCCATTTGTATTTATATTTGGCCCAAGCTACTGAACGTTGTTCTGACTAGCTCAAAGGTATTACAGTGAAACTATTTGTATAGTTAATTATAATTCATAAAAAATGTAAGCTCTGACTACTTCTGGTTTCAAGAAATGTCCTAAAACACACAAGCACTTTGCTTTCAGTTAACAGCACAAAACAACACAGCTGGCATAAACCAGAAAAATCCAAAAAAAAGCACTAATCCATCTACAAAAATCCCCATATGGTGTCTGCCTAAAACTAATAGTTCTACTGAACATTTTTTTTTCCTCCCTACTCCCTCGTCTCTGATTTCTGGTGGAAAAAAGAGTTAAGTGGGAAAGAGCTATCTGCTAGAGATATACAGTTTCTTGGAAAAATACCATAACTTTGTTCAACAGGCAGGGAAATGGAGGCACAGAAGGACAGGACAAGCTGGTAGCTCACCCAACAGAGCAATAACAGGAATAGAAGTTGGCATACACAAACCACAGCTCCAAATCCTATCATCTAGGATGCACTATTTCTTGTAATTCATAGTGACGTACAAACCCATAATTTTCCAGTTAAGAAAATGTCTGTGATGTTTTTACTGTTATCCCTTGCTCAACCATTTCCGGAGTGTTGGGGTTTTTACCCTGGTCTTAATACACCAATTTTCTGTTACACCGTAGGGCTGCACCCTAGCTTAGGGAGGGAGTCTATGCTATGGGAAGGCTGATCAGGAATATATTGGGACCTAGTCATTTCAGTTATAGCTTTAACATTCTTTGAGAGCAAACTTTCCTAAGGAATGGATATTGTAAGTGATATGCTGTGAGCAAACTGCTTGAGTTAATTTCACTCGCCACAAAACCTTGGGATTTCACAATTAGTAGATAAGTAAAAAAGGATTTAAAATATGGTAATGAGCAGATCAATATTACGTGCATCACAATAGCTCTCCATTGTTACATGCATGCTAAGTGAGTACGAGGTGACAACTTCTGGCAGGACTGAAGCCAGGGCCACTGCTTCAGTTGCAAGGTGCCACAGAATCCGCTTGGGTGCTCCCTCTCTTCTCTAAATGACACACAGACTTGAGAGGGTGTGGGATGTGTGAAGGTTTGGTGACCTCTCATTTGTACAATGGAAAAATTAAGCAAGCTGCAAGCAAAGTATCTAATCAAACTGCAAATCACTTTAAGTATTTCCACTGTATCAGACGTGTAGAATTGTGAGATAGACTGTTTTCCTTGCAGCTTTACACGTTAGAGGAATTTGTTGTCAAAGTGAAGGCCTATTCTACCCCATAAATCCAGACGAGGGTGCACCATTCCCATGCTGATAAAGAGACTTGCTGTTTTCCTGTCCCTCAGAACCCAGAAGTGTAGAATGAAATGAAATAGCTTCTTCACCCAGTGACCTTCCCAGCTTCTCCTGTAAATTGCATCCAGCTCTGTAGCAGTGAATGTTGAACCACGGTCAGCCCCTACCTTCCCCTCCCTAAATTATTCTTTCTGTGCCTCTGAGGAAAGCTACACTCACAACAGTATTCCACAAGAAATACAGGTAATACTATGTATGATTTCAACAACATGTAGCCATTGGTACTGGAATACATTTTTTTTGCCCTAAGAAGTTGGATAAACTACTGAGGATTTCCTGTTTATCTATTGCTGAAATTTTACTCTACTTGTACAGCAATGTCAGCGGTTGCTTATTACATCACCATAGTGCGTCACCAGGCTTTGCTCTGCTGTTTTCTTTCTTTTTTGCCTTTTTCCTACAATAAGGCAGGACTACTGGGGTTTGTGTTTTTAAAATATTCTTATTCTCCTCTTAAGAAAATTATCCCATATTCCAGATAGTATAGCTGCCTGCAGTGGCCTGTGACTTGATTGCACAAATCTAATTTCTGACATAAAATTTTAAACAGCCTGTTAAAACTCAGTTTTGCGAACTAAGCCTTATTTTTCAAAAGTGACTTCAATTCTTTTTTAGGACCTCATTGGAAGGGATGAGGAGACTCACTCACTCAAAAAACCAAAATAAACCAAACCAAAAAAACCCCCACCAAACGACAAAAAAACACCCAAACACCAAAACACTGAAATAAAAAATAAATAGTGCTTAGGAGACCTGACCTGGGTTTGAGATGAAAAGCTCTTAGGAGACCTCCCATTTTATCTCTGTGAGACGTCCCATGGCGGAGGTTTAGATTAAAGCTTTTAATGAAGCTCAACTGTGGAACACACCAAAACACAAATCTATTATCACTGTCTTGCTGAATTACCATCCATTTCAGCTGATAGAAAACCAGCAAAGAACACTGGATAAGCACCAGCTATAAGAGGCCAATGCAATTTCAGTACTAATTTGCACTAATTTGCACAGCATGTTTTTTTACCATACACACATCTGTTTGTCCCAGCTCTCTAATAGGTGTGAGCTCCCTGGCTTCTCTTTCCAGCAGCCCGCAAGGGGGTTTTTTTGTTTGTTTCAGCCTTTCTATTCTCTCTTCTGTCCCAGCTGGTTGGAATGGGAAGGGAATGGTGAATAAGTGGCTGTGTGGATCCTTAACTACTGGCTGGGGTCAACCCACCACAAAAACTCACAACAAAAAGAAAGAAGGAAGAAAAAATTAAAGGCAAAATTCCTCTTCCAGAAACAGTCACTTTCAGATAAAAGAATACCAGTTCAGATTAATAAAGATGAAATCCTGTTATTGTGGAACTGACAAATATGTCAAATATAAATCACTGTAAAAGGAAATTATTAGCCTGGAACTGTATTTAAATGAGAAAAAAGGAAAACCAAAAAAACCTACTAAACCCAAACTAAAATATAAAATGCTGCACTGTGACATATTTAGGAGAAAATCTTTTTTGTCCTTTCCTGAAATCTCTCTTGTATTTTGTAACTCCAGCTTACCTTACAGCGTGGAAATTATTTAAAAGTCCAAATCCAAGCAAAAGTTTTAATAGCTCCCAGTATTTTTACTACTTTTTTTGATGATTATTATTTTAGAATTTCTGATTGCTCATTGAAGTTTGGAAGTAAGCCAGTGCAGTATTTACCTAGAAGTCAAGACAAACTGAACAGCAGGCAAGTTCTACATTGCCTTCCATTTTGTCTTATGTCATTCCCAAGTATTTCCAGCCCTTTTAAATATTCTATGCATTTATTGTCTTTAGCAAAAAAGAAATTTCTGTAGGAACTTCTTTGTTCTTTTTTACAAACTTTTTTTTTTTTAAATTTTACTAGATGATTTTCCAGCTTTACTGTACTATACTCTACTCAGTGTCCTCCTAACTGACCGCCCTGACACTTAACAGTGAACTAAACCTCAGGCCAGTGCTTTTTATTCTTGATAGAGGTGGATTGTCAGTGTTAATCAGCCATGTAACCTAGGAAATAAGATTAAACCCAGTGCCACTAACATCAATGTGACAAGTTATCAGGGATCTTTATTTCAAAACACAGAAATTCCCAGTTCAAACTCATTCTAGCTCATTATTAATGTGAAGGTACTCATCTCCAGCATGCTCAATGGGACCTGAGCCAGGCTGCTGATACGTTTTTTCCATTCAAGGTTTTTCATACTTCAGATACCTG
The DNA here is from genome assembly GCF_000690775.1 of Eurypyga helias. Classification (NCBI taxonomy): domain Eukaryota; kingdom Metazoa; phylum Chordata; class Aves; order Eurypygiformes; family Eurypygidae; genus Eurypyga; species Eurypyga helias. The sequence continues at coordinate 15,373 of NW_010229050.1, forward strand.
ATTTTTGCTTACTTCTCTCTCTCTCAGTTCAAAATCCTAAATACTCAACAGTGGCAGCTTCGTCTACTGGTACTACAACATTCCATAGGCAAATATTATGCCTTTTTCTAAGAGGTCTTAGAGCTTCCATCATGTTTAACCCAGCCATTATATCTTCACTCCTTCGTGGTGTTTAACCTAGCCAACAGCATTTCTGTTCCCTTAAATTCTTCTGTTATGTAAGATGTAACATCTCCAGGAGTGACTTAGAGGTGTACATCTTAGTGAAGCCCTTCCGTACAGGAAATGTCAGAGTGAAAAGAGCTGTCATACTCCACTGCACACAATTAAAGGGAACTGAAGGATGTATCGGGAAAGATTAATTTCTTGGTTGTGAATGAAAACATTATATACTGAGATACCACAGTCATGGTCACCTACCAAAGCATGTCTTCATATTAATCTTGCAAATAGCATTCAGAATTAATTAGAAATTCAAGTACTGTCATTCCTTCTGAAACACAAATGTTTTATTTCAGCTGTAACCAGACAGATAATAACTGGCACAAGCTTTTGAAGGGAAATTATGTTTTGAGACAGCAGTGCTCTGTAGCCCCAGTGGCTTTACACTGCTGAAGCAGAGTAAAATTCTTCTTTCACATGCCAGCCTGGATGAAAGCCATTCCTGGAAATATGTGCATCGTAAACTGGCACAGTATGAATGGCTGGCCTTGAACATGATTCATATTTGCGTTAAAGTTCTGTCACATCAAAAATTATTGCTCCCAGCTCTTTGCCAAAACCAGTGGTTGGCACTCAGCTGCTTTACTATTTTTCCCCAGTCATACCCTGAAGTTTTAAGGAAGCTGCTCATAAGATTAAGCCTTTGAAATCTAATCACAAGGAAAAAGGAACACCTTTCACATTCTTTGGCTTTAACTATTTGCTTATATGCACACACAACAATTTAATCTGCTTAATTCATGAGGTCAGATACTAACTTGGGCAAGACATGGCATAAATTAACCCTTTTCATGAGTGTGTGACTACGGCAGAATTGTCACAGTCAGCTACGGACTAAAGTGATGCTTTAGTGGCTTGGAGCAGCAAGTTCAGTTAATTTGACAAGCAAAACACCCAATGCCATAGTTTTTAGAACACAGTGTAGGGATTGCTGAAAAATAATTTAAAATACACTTTTCAGGTCCCTTGGGTACAGGGAAAATGAAAGTATAGAACATTACATAAGCAAAGGTTTACTAGTACAGTTGCAGGGATATTCATGTTTCCAGTGATGAAGAAAAAAAATGTACTTACAGCTTCACTGCTGGAGTTTTGGCATTGGTGCCTTGGCCAAAATTTCAAGTTATTGTTGTGTGGAGATAGAAATTTTTGGAAAGAGAAAATAAAAAGGTGAGGGTTTGATTCTACCTCCACCTTCCCCCCCCACCCGCCAGCATTCTAGAATTCAAGGGAACCAGCATCTAATATGCAGCTCCCATCTTGCTTCCTCTTGTACTTTTATGTACTAATTTCTTGATGGACATGTTTCTGAAGGCTTTAGCTGTTTAAGACAAATGAAAAGGGAAGGGCATATAGTCTTGCATATCAAACTAAGTATAATAATTAATAGTATTTTTTTTTAAATAGTATGTAAGAGAATCCCTTTCTGAACTCAAATGTGTTATCCCAGGGGTGCTCCCATTGTCACTGATGGGCTCAGACTTGGCCAGCAGTGGGTTCGTCTTGGAGCCAGCTGGTGTTGGCTCTATCAGACACAGGGAAGGCTTCCAGCAGCTTCTCACAGAAGCGATCTCTGTAGCCCTCCCACTACCAAAGCCTTGCCACGCAAGCCAAACACACAACTATATTCCTTTTGGTTTTTACATGAATATCATATCATCTTTTCTGTTGTTTTACTTGGAAAGAAGGTCAAGCATTTTTTTTTTAGTTCTTGGATGGAACTGTCAAAGGTTTGTGTGGGTAAAACTATGATCAGGATATGGGAATATGAGAATTGCATTTCAGAAATAGTGACCTGAACTTTATCATGGAAGAAATCAGAACTCCTCCTTCTTGAAATAGCAAAAATACCTAGCCTATAACTTATTCTAATATGTTATATATATTAAATATATTAAAACTTATGGTAATAATCTGATAGTATTCAAATCCTTTCACTGGACAGGCAAGATGGCTCAAAGTACACCTGCTTTCCGTCCTTTCTGCTATGTCCTCAGCTATGGTGATATTAAAACCCCTTTATCAGTTCCTTTATCTCTCTGACCATGTGGTTTTCTAAAAATTAAACCAGCACAACTGAGAGGCTGACAATAGATGGCTGCAAAGAAATATGAGGATGGAGAAAAGGCAGAACCGTTTCAACTGGCCTTGCCTCCAAGAAAAACATTTTCTGTAATAGGCTCCAATGACATCAATGGGAATTGGTGATTTTGTTCCCCCTCAATTGATTCCAGAGTCAATTTCAATCAGAATTCATAGCCTGTAACATCAGTGTTACCATCGCTGCAAAATGACATTAAAAAAGGTGGCCTAAATTATTCAAAGTTTGCCATAGTCTTAAGAAGGCAACTGTAATTAGAGTGTATTACTAGAGGCTATTAGATTAAAGTACACATTCTCATTCTTTTTGAAGTTTGTGTAGGTTTCTAGATTGAAAGGAGGTGTTAGATGCAGTGGTAACAAAGCAACACTAATTGTAGTCAGGTAAGTAGCCACCTGAACTGGTTATCAGGTTATATATACCATTTATTAGTGACAACCAAGACAAAGTTTAGAAGAATTTCTCTGTGGAAGAGCTTCCCTTTTGACAGAATCTATATTGCCTTTATAACACTAATTCCTTAAAAATGCAGAACAAGCCTCCTCAGAAGAGTCATTACTGGAAAACTTCCAGCTAAGTAAAGGAATTGGCAATCTAGGTTATTTTCACAAGTTTATTATCTTCAGGCTATAAATAGTAGAATGTGTTAGCCGTTCATTCAGTACCGTAGGACAAAAAAGCCCAAATTCAGGAAAGTTTATTAGGAAAGAATTAATGGTGAAAAAATAAAGCCAGCTGTTTTCAGAAGGAGCCTAATTATAATCTTCTCAGTTTAGAATATTAAGCATACCTAAAGAATCTGTAAAAAACTCACCTTTGGTCAATTCCTTCAACATGGAGAAACACACATGGAGGACTATCTAGATGCCATTTTTTGAATTTAGAAGTTGTTGTGGGTTTGTGGGGTTTTTTTTACTTTGAAGACTACATTTTCATTTAAATTAAATGTTGATAAGTTACTTTTTTTTTTCTTTACAAGAATCACTTTCTTGTTTTTTAAACTAAAGGAGCAAATGGTAGGAACTAACTGATAGTACTGTTAGCTAGTGTATCTGCTCCACAGGGCACTACTCATCTTGGAAAATATTACTCCAGTGCCCATCAAGGACAGTTTCCTTCACTGAACACTTACATCTTCTTCAGTTGTTTAAGGATGTGGCATAAATCTGTGATCCTGTCCAGGTTATGGTACTCCGTGGGGTGGATTGTGACTGTTTAATACATGGCATTTAGGGGTCAGTGTGAGAGAAATAAAGACCCATCACCTAATTACATAGGAAGTAAAATCATTCAGTAGAGGATAACAGGCTTTCCTCTTTTCTTCTCTTTAAAAAAACAAAACAAAACCAAAACCACAAGTAAAAAAAACAATTCAAAGAAACTATAAAGGGATTTTAACACTCACAAATACCATTCTTTTGGAGCAAACCCTTCATTGCCAAATCCTTAAAATGTTAAATTGAGATTTTTGTAGTCTTAGAGATGTTAAGTATAAAGTTCTTACAGGAAATACATGAGCAATCTCACATTGATTCTTACATCTTATGGAGATATTCCCTAATGTTAAAAACAGTTTACTGAAAATATTCTTATGTTGAGCTCGGCATTAACTGGCGTTTTGGTTTGATCAAATAATAGCACTGACATCTCTAAATCTCAGCAAGAATGCAGATCAGGTTTACTAACCAACTACTTAATCACTGGCATTTCTCTGAAAAATTGAAGTAGAAGAATCAATTAGTCTCAATAGTGCTCGCAGAAAATCAAATGAGAAGAAGTACAAAGCAGTTGTAGAAAATGCTCAAATTAATATGATGGAAAAATAAATTGTTTCTCATACACTGTTTTGAAAATACTCATTCCCTAAGAGACAGACCACTTCCACCCCCAAAACTTAGCATTAGCAAGTCTCTGTTTTACTTAATAGAAGCTATCATTTATGTTGGCAGTTACAATGATACATTTTTTTGGAGGCAGTTCTCAGTGGAACCATTTTCAGAACAAGTTACTGCATAACAGTGAGGAAAATACTGAGTACCTCAACACTGCATACCAAAGCAAAAAGATAACAAAGGCTTTTTTACTATGGTAGACAACAGAGATCCTGGCCAAGTTGCGAATTGTTTCAGGAAGAGTAGCATTTCCTTATATGTAAAAGCAAAAAAATTAATTATTTGATCTTGGTAGTGCAAGGAAACCAGTTGTGAGTGCATGCAGCTCTGTGCATCAAATTAAGTGTCAATAGAGACAAAATAGGTGATTTATATACATAAATTTGAAATTGGTATTTTGGTTTACTGTCTGTTTTTTGAACAGCCAATCCAAATCCACTACAAAGACATCTCTGTTGTTTTACAGTTACTTCTTCCAATTCTTGGGGCATATTTACTTTTAGAAACAGACATATCAAAAGGGGAGAATAGTATTCCCTAGATTTGGCAAAGCTACACATTTTCTCACTTGACTACAGGCCAGTGGCAACTAGTGGTATGGCAACTTCAGGGGTCAATACTGTGTCCAGTCCTGCTTAATATCTTCACTAATGACCTAGATGATGAGGCAGAGAGTACCATCAGCACATTTGCTGATGACACAAAACTGGGAGGGGTGCCTGATACACCAGAGGGTTGTGCTGCCATGCACAGGCTGGAGAAATGGCCTGACAAGATCCTCATGAAATTCAACAAGGAGAGTGCAAAGTCCTACATCTGGAAGGGAACAACCCTGCACACCATTATATGCTGGGGGACACCCAGCTGGAAAACAGCTGGGCAGAAAAGTACTCAGAGGTCCTGCTGGACACCAAGTTGGACATGAGCCAGCAATGTGCCCTTGCGGCAAAGGCGGCTGATAGTATCCTGGGCAACAACATCCTTATCTTATCCTTAGACAACACATTCCAACAAGGTCATGACCTTGCACCTCTGTTCAGCACTGATGTGGTCACAGTTGGAGCACTGTCCCCAGTGCATCCTTATCCTTAGACAACACATTCCAGCAGATCAAGGGTCATGACCTTGCACCTCTGTTCAGCACTGATGTGGTCACAGTTGGAGCACTGTCCCCAGTGCTGGGCCTTCCAGTACAAGACATAGATGTGTTGGAGAAAGTCCAGCAAAGGGCCACAGAGATGTTTAGGAGACTGCAGCAACTCTCCCGTGAGAAGAGGCTGAGATATCTGGGATTATTCAGTTTGGAGAATACAAGGCTCAGGGAAGAATTTACTAACTTTTATAATCACCTGAAGGGTGGGTTTAAAGAAGAGAGAGACAGGTTCTTTTCAGTAGTGACAGTACCAGAGGCAATGGGCACAAACTGAAACGTGGGAGGTTCCCTCTGACCATCAGGAAACACTTCACCGTGAGGGTGACTGAGCACTGGGAAAAGTTGCCCAGAGAAACTTTGGAGTTTCCCTCTTTGGAGATCTTCAAAAGCCATCTGGGATGTGTTCCTGCGCCACTGGCTCTCTGTGGCTCTGCTTGAGCAAGGATGTGGGACCAGATGACCTGCAGAGACCCTCTTCTAACTTCTTTGATTCTGTGACTGTTTCTGTAGCTCGATGATATATAAATAAATAACGTAGGTTGTTCAGCATAGTGGTGAATTAATATGGGATGCTTGTTCCTCTGCAAGCTGTTGTTCTTGAAAATTAGACCTATAAGAAGTCCAAGAAGAGATGTAGTACCCAGGGTAATTGTGTCTGAGGCTTTTAGAAAGGAAGTAATCCATTTATCTCCATTTAAACAACTGACTACCAGAAGATGCTAAAATATCTGCTGTTTCACTTATTTCTAGCAGATTTGGTAATATCCTAAACAAAACAGGAAATTCCAAATAGCATCAGATCAAAAATGGTTTTGCAGTTTTTACCATCTAACCAAAAAGACTGCTGAACACCTTGACATATCACCAGCTGCAATATATTCATTGCGATACTGATTATTCCGGTCCCTTAAAATCCTACTGCTGAACTGTCAGCCAGCAGGGAAATTTTAGGCTAGATTACCCAAAATATCAACATTAACAGGCAATTAAACAAATCCAAGCCCATATTCAAAACCAGCTACTCTAAGTCCTTCTTTGTGGCCTGACTTTCTATGACAATTTATGAGGCTTTATGGGATGGAATTTGTTTGGTGAAGAGTCTGACAGACTTAACAATAATAGATTTGGTAAAGTAATTTTGTATCCTGTCAGATAATGAATAGTTTAGGATTTCTCAAATATCAGTAGCAATTGCAGGGTAAAGATATTGTATTCTATCTCTAGGATTCTCAGGAGACTGACAGTTAAAAAGTTCCTCCTACAGATAGGATGAAAAAGTGAACATCGGCTCAGTTCCCAGACAGTGACACGAATTTTCTTCCTGGATAAATACAAATATAAGCAAAACCAATAAAGAATCCTGTCCCACTCTTGAGTAAAGCCACTGTGAAGTCCAGCTACTTGAGAATGGTTAATCATCCAGAATAGGAAAGGAGGTATGAATGGACATGATGAAGATCTCATATATTCTTGAGGGCGTTTTGAAGATCAAGAAAAATTTAACATACATAAAGTAAATAGAATGATTTTCACAGCAAGAAAGAGGGGGACATTTGAAGTTATGGTGTTTGTCTTCCCAGGTAACCATTAGGCATGATGGTGAACAAAAGGAAATACCACAGTGAGAATTGCTGGCAGTAGCCGTTTCAGAACTTCTGTCAGAGTTTAAAAAAATAAAAAAGGGAACTTAAAACACAAAAACTTCACTTTTCCTAGTTTTTATCCAAACTGGAACCTGTGTGAAAAATCCCTGTCATAAGCCTGTTGACAAATCAATCAATCTTAAACGCACTCACAGAAATGCATTCCTTCTCCCTGGAAGCTTAAACCTTGTATCCTCCCAATGGATAAAAGGGATTAACTCATTCTTGTCTGCCAAGAGTCTGCTTGACTTGCTCTAAATGAATTCAACTATCAGTCAATACCAGCTCTGCTCTTGCAAGCTAAAACATAGAAATAGTAGCCCTATACAGTTCACTGTACAAAGAATCAAACATCTTTTAGGTTGGTTGGTTATTTTTCATATTAAAATAAATTTTCAAAAGAGAATCACGTGTTAGTCAGGGGTCAGTGCTCAGACCTGTACTGTTTAACAACTTTGTTGGTGAC
>NW_010229051.1:0-2087 GCF_000690775.1 Eurypyga helias
CCCCCCAAATTGCTTCTTCAAGAACCAAAAACTATAATTCTACGATCTCTATGTCCAAGACGGCCTCCAACCATCACTTTCCCTCGCCCACCACCACCCCCCCAGTCCTTCTCTGGTCACCAGCAACAGGTCCAGTGGGTACAGCTCCCTCACCTGCTGTGTCAGGAAGTTATATTCTATATACTCCAGGAACCTCCTGAACTGTTTCCTCTCTGCTGTATTGTATTTCCAGCAGACATCTGGTAAGTTGATGTCTCCACCGAGAACAAGGGCTAGTGATTGTGAGAATTCTCACAGTTGCTTATAGAGTATTTCATCTGCTTCTTTATCCTGCTTGGGTGGTCTATAACAGGCTCCCACCATGATATCTGCCTTGTCAGCCTTCCCCCTGATACTTACCCATAAACATTCAACCCTGTTGTCAACATCATTAACCTCTATTCAACTGTGGTGGGATGACCTTGGCCAGATGCTAATATAGAAAAAAGACATTTTTTTATAATGAGATGAGTCACCTTAATTGCTGTAAAATCCCCAAAGATAAACTTTTCTGGATAGTCAAGACATTATATGAGAAGCTCCTGTGAAAGGAAGCATTTAAAATCCCTTGAGCCCTCATATTAGTATAATATTCATGTAACATTTAATGCATACATTATCAAATGTGTTCCACATATTAAACACGCATTCGTGTTTTTAACAGGCAGTGGCCTTAAGGCCACTGTGTACTAAACAGAATGTCATTTTCCCTTTAAGCCCAACTATGCGCAGGAATGTATAGGCCAGTTTTTTCTGCCATTTGATGTGCAAATACTATTTTTATTTGTAAAAGTACTTACTCCTATGCCTATCTTCACATTACACAAGAGGGACTCAACTTGAGGTCAGCAGCAATCCAGAGTCGTTTGCAAATGAACAGAGTTCAATGATTCTATGATTCATGTGAAATAAATCATCACTCCCAGCAGTCAGGTCCACAAACCAAATCAGTCATGTTGCTGAAAAGCAACATGAAGAAAAGAGAATTCAGTAGCCCATTCCTGATCAGACAGGTCCTGCAAGGTCCCTTGCAAGTAGCCACTGTCCTGAGCAGCACTGCAGGATGGGGTGAAGGAACAACATCCATTGCTTTTCTTGAGCTTAATTCCATGAATTAAGAGAATTCTTTTTCAGAGGCTGTCAATATGCTCCTTTTCAGAAACAGAAGCCAGTCAAAAAATTAAAGCCTTATTTTGGAAGAATGGAAATTTATTTCTACAGACCTCAGGAAGTCATTTGCACCAGCACAAAGTGAGTGAAAGACAGCATCTGTTTTGGTAGCATCTCACACTCACTTGTCACAGCTTTGAAAGAACGCAGGAGGTGAAAAATACACAACCACCATCTGCCAGTCCCAGTATGCTGATCACATGTGTTTTGTCCAGCTTTGGGGGAAGCTCTCCAAACCAGAGTAAGCCCTACTTCAATCAGATGGTAGCTTTCAAACTGTAACATTTTTCTGCCATTGAACTGCAGCCCAGATTTACTAATGAAAATAATCTAATTTCATGGTCTAGCATTTGGTATAAACCATCAGTCACTTAGAAGGCAATGGCCAATGAGCACTTTTCTTTAAGGGAGTAGATTTCAAAATCCACATGTTTCTACACATGGCTCACATCTGCCCTGCTCTGAGCTCCCACCAGTTTACAGAAGGCCTAAAACAATGAAGGATGAGAACCAAAGAATATGGGACATAGAGAATGAGGACACAGAAACCTTTAATTCTGGCCTACCCTGAAGAACATAACAGCGTCACCATGCAATGCCAGGCAGCTATTGATGTGGACAGATTTTCCAAAATACTTACTGACAAGTTGAGCAAATGTGGTTTGGGACTCCCCAGTTACACACTCAGTCCAGGTGACTCGAAGGTGCTGCTGCACATGGCAGCATTCTTGAGAAATTTTTACTTTAAGCAGATCATAGAACCATAGAATCACAGAATGGTTTGGGTTGAAAGGGACCTTAAAGACCATGTAGTTCCAACCCCCCTGCCATGGGCAGGGACACCTTCCACTAGACCAGGTTGCTCAAAGTCTCCTCCC
>NW_010229051.1:2308-18648 GCF_000690775.1 Eurypyga helias
CAGAGGGTCCCCCTGGATCCTTCCCTTCTCCCGGCTGAACAAGCCCAACTCTCTCAGCCTTTCATCATAGCAGAGGTGCTCCAGCCCTTCAAGCGTCTTGGTGGCCCTGCTCTGGACTCGCTCCGACCGGTCTGTATCCTTCTGATGTTGTGAGTTCCACAGCTGGACGCAGCACTCCAGGTGGGGTCTCAGAAGAGCAGAGTAGAGTGGGAGAATTACGTCCCCCGAACTGCTGGCCAAACTTGTGCGACCGGCATAAACCTTAGTGTTAACAAAATCAACTGGGGCCAGTTATTAAGGCACCATACACAAACTCTGTGTTTTCCCACATGAATCACAAGAGTAAGCTAGGTTGGCATGCCCACCAGTGGTCTTTTTCTCCAAAAGAGAAGAGACTGGCTCGTGCTCCATAAGAGCCTGATGTCATAAAATGACATCAATAGGAAGAAAACAGTAAGCATCTTTTGAAAACATTCGGTACACATTTCCTGGTAGCTTCACACATGCAGCTGGAAAAGCTACAGATAATAAACTTGCTAATCACCTTTCTGCTATAAAACTTTTCTAGGATAGGTCATAATTCACATAGATGTACTTCAAAGCATTAGCTCTGTCTGCTCTTACTGTCCCAAGCTTCTCCAAATTATCATTTTTATTGTTTTGTTCAGACATTCTTATTTATAGGGGAAGGAAAAATGTTATTGACAAACTGTTCAAGGTGTTACACAGAGAGTGTAATGGGATCCTGGTTACGCTGCATCTTTCCTTGGAGAACAAATCAGCTGAGTGTCTTCCTGTGGCAGAAAGCTGCAGAGGAGCCCATGTCACAGGCAAACAAGAAGCACTAGGGCTGATTTCTTTTGTTTTGGTTTGGTATAACTTCTTTGGCTTTTCAACAGGGATAAGAGAAGCAATTCAGAAATAAGAGTACCAATTATTTGATGCTTTTAATTCACACTGGTTTTGACAGACATAAACTGAGCACCTTCAAATCAAGAGAGAGGACATACCTGATAGTGAACGTCAGATACTTCACTTGGCACTAGCCCGGTTGTGTGGTAAGCCTATCTTTTGAGTTATTTGGTTGACTTAGATCAGAGTCAGTCAGTGCTGAGCAGTCAGACGGGAACCCAGCAGCAGCTACATGGTTTCACTCACAGTTGGCAGTTTATTACAATCAAGTATGAACGACTCCACACAAAACTTGTAACTTCAAATTCATCACTTCTTTAGCAATCCTTTTCTAAGGCAGTAGCTAAGCACCTGCAGCTATTTCAGTGACTGCAATATCAACCATTATTAACAAAAGATGCCTCTCTTACTTACACCCTGTGTTGATTAAAGGCCTGGTTTAGGTACCTGACCCAAGTTTTTTCCTCATGACTCAACTATGAGAAATACCATACATGTTAATGGTTAAGAAATGCTATTTACACTCCTAAACACAGTCCCTATTGACACACAAACTAATTCAATATTTTTATACTTTCAAACATTTGTAATGAGTTATTGAAGGCCAAATATAAAGAACAATCTGATGTTTTCACACGTAAGACTGACTCCGCAGTTCCAATGGCAAAGAATGAATGGAAAAATAACCCTCAGAATGCAAGGGGAGATGCTGACTCGCAGAAAGACATCTAGTGACTGCTGGCTGCAGTGTGGGCTGGAAGCGTGTAACAGGGACAGCATCGAAAGAATCAGTCTGGAACACTGAGAACTCCCATCTGGAGGAAGTGCTGAGGTGATGAAGAAGGCAAGCAGAACCACACTAGTGTCATACTCTTTGGGACAAGACCTGTGTCCATATAACATATACTGAATTGCCCTGTGCAGTATGAGGTGTGGTGCAGTAAAGATGCTTTGACAGCTGCTGCCAAAATATGCTGCATTAGGACTGCACAAGCTGTCCCACAGGGAAGGGTCTTGAGACTCCTCTCTCTTTTCAGGCAGATGATGCAACCAATAAAAGATTTATCATATGACCAGATATCACACATACAACTCCCCAAGAAAAACCACTTGTTTGTTTTTGCTATCTTGCTTTGTCGAGACAAGCCCCAGTGATTAACAACAATCTGTTGCCTTATTCAGAGCCCACATCAGGTTTCTGGTTTTGGAAATGGGAGCAGTTCATGAAATCTTATGTCTATGGAGGCATTTAAAGGAATTGTTCTCCAAGTTTTGGGCTTAAAAATACAGATTTCTTTTTTTTTCCCATTGAGAATAATTTTTCAAAAGAAATGAAAGTTCTACAATATTTATTCTGATTATGTTTTAAATCAAATTAATAAAGTTTAGGGGTTTTTTTCAATTTCCTTTTTTAATCACAGATGCTTCTTAAAAAAACAAATAAACTAACCCCACCATCATAAAATCCCAAAACCCACTTCATTTTTTTGACCAAATATCATTAAATCAATTTTAATTAAAAGCTTCAGTTATTTCCATGCATGTTTGTTTCAAAATCAGGAATGGATATGGAAGTTTTTGTCATTATTCAACAAATAAATTTTTATTAAAATCATAAAATAATAGGAAAATATGTGTTGGAGGGGACATCTAGAGGTCACATGGTCCAACATCTCAAAGCAAGGGTCAAGTTACCCAAGTTCTTTCCAAGCCACATTTTCAAAATCCCCAGGAATGAAGAGTCCCCAGCCTCTCTGACATTAAGTTGCATCTGTCAGATATGTTTGCTCCATGAAGTAGCCTGAGTCAGGCTCTCCCACACTGTGATATGGCTTCCATAGTTAAGACAGATCAAAGCACAAGGACTGCAGGTATAACAAAGCTCAGTATATCATGGGCTACTACGTGCAACAGTTGGGCAGAGATGTTGCTGTTGGAGGAGACAGGTTTACATGCACAGTGAGGTCTATCAGCCGTGAAAATAATCTTCAGGAAACTCAAGGCAGCTACCCAGGTGTGGAGTGTCATGGCTATTCCAAGCCTGCAACTCAACAGGCACGCCAAATCTATCACTTTTCACCTGTTAATTTCTGTGGATGAGAAGTAAATAGGGACAACTTCTAAGAAAGTCCAAACCTTTAGTGAGCTGTCTTGCACTGAAAACTCTCATAACATTTTTCTTGGGAAAACATGGTAATAAACACCAGAAACTAGTGCCCTCATAAAGGGCAACAGTTCATCAGGTTACCAAATCCCCATTCAATTTACTCTTCGAAACATAATTAAAGGACTCTAACAGCTTTTATCCAGCTCATCCCTGAAATAAGATCTGAACCAGATCTGGAGGCATCTATCTCACTTAACTATGGATGGAGCTTCTGGTGAGCCGGCAGCCTTAATTATTCGCCCAGATATGGCTAGGAGGAATCAAGGTCAATGTGTATGTCGTTTAGGAAACATATGCCCTGTACTTGCATCCAGCTGTTAAACAGAAACTGTCAGTTTGCCATTGTTTTTCTTCTTTTCAGCTGAAAGAGCCAAGCAGCCATAACTATAACAGTGTAACAGGAAAAAACAAGAACATTTAAAACTTTGCTCTTGCTGCGCATTTCCTCTTCATTTTTGGTCTGCTCATTTCCACATCATTACCAAAAATCTCTCAAAGCCTCCAACAGCACTGTCATAACAGTTCAAAAAGCAAGGTACATCTAAGGTTGGCAGATGCCAAGATAGACTCAATTTTTTTGTTTCATAAGTGTTTAAAAAGAAACCCCGTGACTCCCCATGTACTGATATTACACAATGGTCTCATGACAAGCAAAAACATAGCCAAATTCTGATAGTTTCTCCTGCAATTTACTGCCAACTCCACTTCATCTGGGGTCTCCAGATACCAACCTCTAATGTATTCGACGTACTCATACGAAAACCTTATAGGAGTTCCTGACAGTCGTCTTCACCTGCTCTGCACTGGTGAGGCCTCACCTGCAGTACTGTGTCCAGTTCTGGGCTCCCCAGTTCAAGAAGGACAAGGAACTACTGGAGAGGGTCCAGTGCAGGGCCACTAAGATGATGAAGGGCCTGCAGCACCTTCCATACAAGGAAAGGCTGAGAGAGCTGGGTCTGTTTAGCCTGGAGAAGAGGAGGCTGAGGGGGGATCTTATCAATGCTTATCGATATCTAAAGGGTGGGTAAGATGGGGCCAGGCTTCCAGTGACAGCGCTAGGGGCAGTGGCCATAAACTGGAAAACAGAAGGTTCAACCTGAACATGAAGAAATGCTTCTTCCCTGTGAGGGTGACAGAGCACTGGAACGGGCTTCCCAGAGAGGTGGTGGAGTCTCCTTCCCTGGAAACTTTCAAAGGCCACCTGGACTTGTTCCTGTGTGATCTACTCTAGGTGATCCTGCTCTGGCATGGGGGTTGGACAAGATGATCTCTAGAGGTCCCTTCCAACCCCTACTACTCTGTGAATCTGTGAATCTGTGAGTCTGCAGAGTCTCTAGTCCCTCATCTGACTACTCTTAGTTAAATGTTTCTTTCTGCTGATCTTCATGGTCCTCCTCATGTCCCCTGCTTTTTGTCTCCTTTGTCATGTCTCCTTCTTACCAGCCATATATCCCAACAAACTACTTTACTTTCCCCAAAACATTTGTTCTGTGTTTTTTCCTTCTCTGCCCATAATTTCTGCTAACATTCCTTCCAATGGCCAACCTGTCATTCACTCTTGAATGCGCACTTCTCTGAAGAAGTCTACAAACCATAGCTCTTCCCTTAGAAAACTGCTGATATTGATTGAACAAGTTAAAGCTAGAGAGAACAGGCATTCTTGAGGGTGAGGTCAGGTCAGCAGAGCACGTAGATGAGCAGAAGTAGTTAGTGTTCAATTCTCTCTTTGCTTGAATATCATGTATGTGTTATCAGGTTTCTGAGTTAATAATTTCATTACTGTCTCTAAAATGCCTTATTAATAATAATCCTAGCCATCATCTCTGTCCAGTTAATCATGAATATCAGTCTTACAATTTTAACCTCAAGAAAGTTTCAGGGAGTTTTTTCCAGACTGAAAATAAGCAGCAGTGTACAGTGCAGCAAAAACCCAATGCTTTGCCCTTCCTTCCTTCCTCTTCCTTGACCAGTCATTCTGCAGAGCATCTCATCCTACCAGCCTGATGCAAGGACAGCCAGCATCTCATGTACTGTTTTAATTGACTGGAAATTATGTTCCAATTCTCAAGTCTTTGAATTCCAGCTTTTCCAAACAAAGTAGTCTCAGCAGGATCCCATTGGTTACTTCTGCATTGTTTTATGTGAAAGGCTCATTCGCTTGACAATGAATTAAAACATGTGTTAGTAATTAGCTGTTGAACTCTCATCAAATGTTAAATAAATTCCTTGTGATCAAAATCATATTATGTAAATAAATACCAAATAATTGATAAACAAAGGCTACTGTGAGAGTTTGCTGTATGAAGGAAACTTAATGAAAAGTACTGTGTCCTCAAGAGCTTACCCAAAGAATGGAAAAGCAGCATAGGCAGAAAGGTAGTGACAACAGCAGGATTAGCATGCTCTTGAAAGGAAACATAAATTAAAACAAGAGAGGACTGATGAGCTACCCAGAGGATGTCACAGGAGGAGGAGGATGAATCATTCAGAGTCTTCTGGGCCTGAAGATTACCTGATCATTCCTCAACCCCTTTTGGACGCACTGAGAAATAGTAGGATAGATTTCATTTAGTGCAAAAAGTACAGTTCTGCTGAGCTTGTCTTCAATAGAGCAGGACTGATATACACCAGATGATAGCCTGTCCTCCCAATAAAGACTAGTTCTTGGTACTAGCAGGCTGGTTACTGGCTTTACAGCCAGACATGAGAAAACATTGCCTGCTCTTTTAATCCAGGTTTTGAAATAAAATCATCCCAATCCGTTTGTTCTTTAATTTTCTTTACAGTCCCTGCAGAAAATTATGAGTTTAGGTTGTTTTGGGGGGGTTTTTTGGGTTTTTTTTGGGGGGGGGACACCTTTTGCAGAGAGATGACAAACCATTTTGTTCCTCTATATTTTGATAAGAAGAAAATCAAGTATGAAATGAAGAAAATTTTCTCAGCCAGGATCACTGGTCTATGACACAGCCTTAAATTACTCCTTTAGGGATTCATAAATCTTTGATTAATTTGAGCAAAAATCAAGGGGGATAATACTCCAAATGGAATTGACAAAACAAGTGGAAAATGTCTCTTCCAGTCAGATTCACAAAATCCCTGACTCAGAAGGAATGAAGACACAATTAAGAGTTCAAGGAAAGCAGTTCCCTTGAGGTTTCACAAGAACTGGAAGCTGGAGTAATCATAAAATCATCGAATCAAGAATAGTTTGGATTGGAAGGGACCTTAAAGATCATCTAGTTCCAACCCCCCTGCCATGGGCAGGGACACCTTCCACTAGACCAGGTTGCTCAAAGCCTCATCCAGCCTGGCCTTGAAGACAGCCAGGGCTGGGGCATCCACAGCTTCTCTGGGCAACCTGTTCCAGTGCCTCACCACCCTCTCTGTGAAGAACTTCTTCCCAATATCTAATCTAAACCTCCTCACTTTCAATTTAAACCCATTACCCCTTGTCCTGTCACTACAGGCCCTTGTAAAAAGTCCCCTCCCAGCTTCCTTCATTTAGTCTTTAAAATCATTTTAGTCTTCAAAATGTGAGCATTTAATTGGACTATCCATGTCCTGGTTTTCAGAAACAGGATATGCAGTGCAAACCATTAGCTATTTTTATTTAAGACAGGTCAGGATGGCACCCAAACTTCTTGATGCTTTACTTCTGTTGTTACTTGGAAGAATATAAGTAGAGTCCTCCTGAAGCAGAAGAACTCATGGCCCAAAATTTCTTTTCTCATTTGAATGGGGTAAAAAGAATATGCATACATGCAAAAAAACGGGAGCACCTCTCCTATGAGGACAGGCTGAGAGAGGTGGGCTTGTTCAGCCTGGAGAAGAGAAGGCTCTGGGGAGAACTTATTGCAGCCTTCCAGTACCTGAAGGGGCTACAAGGAAGCTGGAGGGGACTTTTTACAAGGGCCTGTAGTGACAGGACAAGGGGTAATGGATTTAAGTTGAAAGTGGGGAGATTTAGATAGGATATCAGGAAGAAGTTCTTCCCGGAGACGGTGGTGAGGCACTGGAACAGGTTGCCCAGAGAAGCTGTGGATGCCCCATCCCTGGAAGTGTTCAAGGCCAGGCTGGATGAGGCTTTGAGCAACCTGGTCTAGTGCAAGGTGTCCCTGCCCATGGCAGGGGGGGTCTAACTAGATGATCCTTAAGGTCCCTTCCAGCCCAAACCATTCTATGACTCTATGAACTGCAGGTAATAAAAAGGCTTTTCAGTGAAATATTTCTCTTCTTATTGCACAAAGGTTTCACATTGTCGACGTAAAAATAAATGTCCATACTCTCAATAGAATTTTCTCTTTGCAGAGTGCTATTCAGAAGACTTTTGCTCCATCTCTGAATTAAATAAAATAGTACCAAATTTATTGTTGTGATGATGGGTCAGTCCTCCAACAAAGAGAACAAGAAAGCAGCTTGGTATTCTCCCAAATTCTTTCCTTCTGGGCCTTAAGGAGGAGGAGTTTTGTAATTTTTAGCAGAGAAATAGAGCATTCCTTTAAGATGCAGAAGGGAAGAACCCACCCCACATCAGGGCCAGATAAACTTGGAAGCTGGAATGGGCTATGCCCTTTGGTCATCTGTGATCTTCACCAGGGGAATCAATATGAAAACGTGCCCAAAATCTTAGTATATGGCAAGATGCTTATTTTATTTGCTAATATATGGCTCATTCTGATTATCTTCAGATTCAAGAATAAAATTCAAATTGCTTGAATTATGCTATCAAAACAGAAAAAATACATTTTTGGCAATCATTCAAAGACAAACGTAGGCTGACAGCAAGCCGTACTTCTTATTGGAATGTGATATTGAAAGCTGCAAAGCACTTTCAAACAGTATTGCATTTAAAACCAAAATCCCAGGGAAGCAAGGACATACTCAGAGTTAATAGAGTCAAAGAATTCTTGCTACTGCTTCATTTTTCCCATATGGTGCGCACACTGTCTGCATGCCAATAGTTTTACACAGCAAACTGTGGGGCACTGAATGAGTGTCTAGGACAGCGCTTAGAGTTGTTGGAATGATCAGTCGGGAACCTTTTGCTGCTGGGTCACTAATTAAACATAAGCTACATGATCATAAGGACTAATCTTTTTTACCTACTGTTTTAATATCATGTGCAAAATAGAGCAGTGGTTTCAGCCCTGTTTCCAGCAGCCACAATATAGAATGCACTTGCACATTTGCGACCAGGCAATTTGGTTGTGTGTGTGTAGAAAACGCCCAAAGAGAAAAGGATGGAAAGGACTTGACAAAAAAAAAACTCCTTTGTCATGCAGAAGTGTGGCATTTGCTAATTGTGAGATGCTGACAGAGTAGCACAAGGTGATCTTCAGGACTATTCATAGGTCTAAGCAGTTGTCCCAAGCACTATAATATCAGGGCAAGAAATTGCTTGTATTATAGTTTCCTTACACCAGGGTCCAGGAAAATGAGGTTTTTCTGCTATTGTCCTGTAAAGGGGGTTATGACCTAAGCTCCCCCTCTCCCATCCCACTGCCCAGCAGCAACACGTCCAGTTCTTCAGAGATGGCCCCACACTCCCTTCTAATATCTCACTTCTGCACCTTCAGCTCAGCCCCAACCCCTCCTCTTTGGGGAACAAGAGCTTTGTTTCCATTTGGAGAAAGTCTGACCTGGCTGCGGGACCCTGGCCTGCTCCTGTCCCAGTGAAATGGAGAGCTCACCCGCCCCGTGTTGCGAATCTGTCACACCATGTGAGCGTGGTCAACTCCTGTCAGCTCTTAGGCAGCACCACCTGATGTCTGCTTGTAGGATGTCCTCTGTCAGTCCCCTTGCAAAGTTTTCGCTCCAAGAGTTCATAAATTAATTATTCTAGGATGATAGGTTTATGGTGCCAAATGGAACATTAAATCACATGTACAACAGTACAGGAAATTTCTGATCATGACTGTAAATTTATTTATAAATTCAATTTAAAATCCCTCAGAATGTCTTCCGGGGTGATTTCTTAAAATGAAGATTAAATTGCTGGAATGTTTGCTTCTGAAGACTTGACCTTGAAGCAATATTCAGACCTGACACATCTAGACTGTTCAGTGGAACCAACTCCTTCCTCTGCAACTCGCTAGCTCCAGCATTTCTTAGAGGACTGCAGTTGAAGATAAAGGCATCTGGTGACAAGGAACAGTCAGACAAGTGTGTACACATGGGATATTTTCTGTCTGGGGGATTTCAGATTTTTTCCTACATCCCTTTGATGAAAGTATGGAAATGTAAAGTTTCCAAAGCAGCATAGACTTTCCAGGACTCTCGACCTCTTAAAAGATAAGGGCATTCAAGACCTGGTTAGGAAATTGCTATTAAAAAAAAAAAAAAAAAAACCACAAACCGCACACCACCACCACAAGCTGCACCCTGCAATAACCTACCTGCTTCAAAAGTCCCACTTACATAAAAGAAGAGAAAGAACAGGAGCTGTTTTCAATGTCAACCCTCTTGAATCACATCTCATAAGCATTTCATAAAAGAAATCCACTTGACTATATAACAGCTGAAGAAATCTACTTTGCAGGCACGCATCAAGGCACACTGAAAGCCGTTCTCACTGTCCCTCCCCGGTCACATGGAAGCTGGCTGCTCCTGCGGTCGCACACGTGAGGCATGAGCACTTGCCAGGAGCCTGTGGAAAGCTCACTCATTACATGTGAGGGTGGCTCTTCCCCGACACCAGATTTCCCCCTGGCTTTTCTTGCTCCTGCAAATGTCGATCCTACTGTTATCAACTTCTTAAAATATTTTCATTTATTTATCACTGCTATGTTGAACTACATAACCAATTTTAAACTCATCTCAGCACTAACATGAAGGCGTTTATTGAAAGAAAAAGCTCAGAGGAGCTCGGGTGTCCGGAACAGTCACTTTAGTGCCAAGGGAGGCTTACAGCATAAATCCTCACAGGCTGTTTCATTAATTAATAATCTGTAAGCATTTAATTGGTACCACTGGATATTCAGAACATAGAAATACCAGTCAGAGGAAGGAGGTGGCAGGGGAAGAGCTGTTTCAGGAATGTTTTTCCTGTGACTGTTCATATAACTTGTAGCCTGCCAATTTATCAACAAAGCTCTCCCTTCCATACAACATTCAGAGTGCTCCTGTGGGATACAGATGTCTCATGCTTACTTCAATAGATGTTGTTTGTGTTCCTGGGGCTATGGAGAAAGAAGAAACGTAATCAATCTCACCCTTGTGCCTCTTCCAGAGACCACAGGGAGCAATGGAAAGTCTCCCATTGACTTTGGACACAACCCTGCCTTATCCCACATTCAGGATGGGGGAGGCAAGGCCTACACGTGAGCTGGAGGGTCTGCTCCAAGGAAGGGCTGTGGCTGTACCAAAAAGTCTGTACTAGCTAAAGGCCATGACAGTGCTCCTGAGAAGTCTTCATATTACCTAAGGGTAAAAGTCAGCCTTGTCAAGGGCTGTTTCCAAAGCACCAAGGGAGAAGGATGAGCCCCATCGGACACAAGGACATCCCTTCCCACCTTTCCTCTTGCTAAATACATGCATGGTCTGAAAGGAGACGCATACCTTCCCATGCGAAAAAAAATAAGTGCCCAGCACAAATGAGGGCTGCCATGAGCTGGGTTGGAAAGCCTTTAGGTAAATTCACATCTCTGAATAAAGGTATAAAATGTTCATTGTCTCAAAGGCCTTTATTAAAGTACTGCTGTGCTTCCCCTACAACAGAAACAATGTCCCTGCGTTGAGGGAAACGCCTAAAGGACAGCATGTGGGAGTGTGAACACAGACGGACCTTCCCAGTCGGGCTGGTGGGTGTCTCCGGGGCTGGACCTGAGGGCTGGCTCTCAGAGCCACAGACTTGGGGGTGGTGGCCAAGCTGCCACCAGGCCAGGCTGACAGCTGCTATGATGCCCTCTGCAAGTCCCAGCCAGACCTCGGATACTGGAATTTAAAGGTGGAGTGGTGGAAGGGAAGATGCCTGCTGACTGAGATCTCAGCTCCTTGCCTCAAAAGGAGTCCCACTGCACACAAGGACAGAACAAAGACAGAGCTCTCCAACCTCCCACATCTCCAGGAAGACCTGAGAGAACTCGGAGCTTTGCCTTACTGCTGTGAGTTTGTTGAATTTGAGACCTTTTAAGCAACACACTGCAGTTTCAGAGACAAGATGTGTTTTAATTGAAGTGCTTTGCCAGAAGGTTCCCAACTAGCCCTAATTTTGGCACGGCCTTTCAAAACTCATCAGCCCCCAGTTTATTGAGCTGTTTTGCTAATCTGTCTCATGGCTTCTCCTTCAAACTTCTGCTGACCATAGCATCACTAACACTGATCCCCTCTGCCTCCACTGAACCCTCTACTTTGAAATCTTCTCTGCAGTTCCCTTCTTTCCCTGTGGACAGTTGGAAAACACATTTAACCTGTGTGCTCAAATTATTCAGGTTGTTCCTCACTTACTGTACTGCCTCAAGGTCTATAACACTGCTAAGCTGCTGTGACCACTGATTGCTATGATTAATGTAAATGTTTCTGTCCACAAATAGTATTTATCAGGAAGTTCAATATAATAATGTGTATATAAGAAAAAACATGGTAAAATCAGGAAAATTAAGAAATATGGCACACTTGGAGCACACGTTACCAACTTCTGGAAGTTATGTCTTTGGCAGTTATTATATATACTTACAAGGGCTTGTCACCGGGCTCTCAGAACATATTTCACCTGGTTCAGCTTAAGAGCAAATAATTATTTTCCTCAGCAGCAGTCATTTTTCATTAAAATGTCCCTGCTATTACACCTGTTTGGCATAACTCAGCAGGTATAAGGTAATGCCACTGAAATGAATTGTGTAAATGCCTTAACCACTTCTGGAAAGCATTCAAAGGAAACTTTTTATGTCTTTATATTAACCTTATATTTGCCGGATACTTTCTGCCAACCAGACAAATCAATCAGATTTCCTAGTACAAACTGTACATACAAGCTCTAAACACAGAATGATACAGTCTGTTGCCTTATGCACTCAAGGTGAGAATTAGATGGAAGTTAGCTGAAGAGAGAGCTTGGATAAACCTGCCCTCCAACTCAATCTTGAATTCAATGATCTGCCTTTAGAAGAGCACAGCTCCCTGCCTGACTGAGCCTTTAAGCCCAGACATATGTGGACAAGTGCCCTGATCTGAGAAGCCAGGCATTTTGTGCCCATCTACCCCCCCAAAAAAGGACAAAACTGAAAACCAAATCACAAAACCTACTTTGGTTTTACTTTAAACTATTAGAAAACCTGTGCAGCCACTTTCTGTCAGGAGACAATTACACATTATAAAACCAACAGTTAAATGTATTTAATGGCACTAAAAGTATACTTCAAGCAAGCAAACACCTGATAGGTAGGCAGTAGAGTGTCAAAATAGAAGCATGTTTTAAGGATATTGGAGATTTTTTTATAAATACCCTACTTTTACTCATAATGCTATTCCTCACACATCTTTCTCTAACTGCATTTTAGAGCAGTTTACCAAGGTTTTCATGGAATCATACATAATGCTAGGGCTTAGAAGGGACCTTCAGAGATCATCCAGTCCAACCCCCCTGCCAAAGCAGGTTCACCTAGAGCAGGTTGGACAGGAACACACTCAGGCGGGTTTTGAGTATCTCCAGAGAAGGAAACTCCACAACCTCTCTGGGCAGCCTGTTCCAGTGCTCTGGCACCCTCAAAGTGAAGTTTTTCCTTATATTGAGACAGAATTTCCTGAATTCCGGTTCGTGCCTGTTGCCCCTTGTCTTGTCACTGGGTACCACTGAAAAGAGTCTGGCCCCATCCTCTTGACACCCAACCCTTTATATATTTATAAGCATTGATGAGATCCCCTCTTGGTCTTCTCCATGCTAAACAGACCCAGCTCTCTCAGTCTTTCCTCATAAAAGAGGTGCTGCATTCCCCTGACCATCTTTGTAGTTCTCCACTGGACACTCTCTCCATTAGTTCTTTGTTGAACTGGGGAGCCCAGAACTGGATATGGTACTTCACATGTGGCCCCACTAGGGCAGGGTAGAGGAGGAGGAGAACCTCCTTAATGCACCCAGGATACCACCTGCCTTCTTGGCCACAGGGGCATACAGGGGCTTGTTTTATCACTGTTCACCTTTGTGTTGCATACTTCTCATGCCACCACCTCTCAATACCAGCCCGGTGACAGGCTGATGGTGCCAGGGTTTCAGCCTTCAGACTCTTGCTGAACTCCTTAATGCGAAGGAGGGGTTAATTTAAAAACAGCAAATGGGCATTCCAAAAAATACATCCAACAAAAGAATCTGTGTGAGTTGTCACTGAGTAATTTTTTTTCAGGAAGCTTTTCCTCGCCTTGCTTATGGCATTTGGTATGCTGCTAGTTCATTTCCACTAACAGCAGCTGCAGGGACTGTCGCACATGACTGGCTCACACATTTGTAGCCTCCCCAGCCTCCCTAATTCCCCGTGTTTATCCCTTCTTCTAGTCTGGATAACTTTTTTTTTTTTCCATTGACCCATTTTTTTTTTAATTCAGAAAGCTCTGCATGCTTTCATTCATCTGAGGACTTACGTCAATCCTTTATCTGTGCTCAGGCTCAGCCCTGATCTGGGGATACAGATCTGTAGACCCAGCTCTGCTCCTGGGTATACAGACTAGCCCAGTCCATAAAGGTTTCATTCAAATGAAAGTCCTTTAAAATAATCAGCTTGCGAAAACTGAGGCTGGCTCCTTTCTAGAGGTGAAAAGTTAAGAAGTTGCCAGAAACTTTCTTTTCCCAAGAGTGCAGAAGTATCCAGAGAGTGGTGTCTGCAACAGGAAGGTTTCTGACATAAGTTGTACCTACATTTTGAAGCTGTCAGCATTACCAGTCTAGTCTGAAGTATCAGCTCCCTAAGTGTCTCCTCTAGCCTTGCTGGTGAATGCCACCAACTTCAAAGACTCACCTCTTAGGTGATGTAGGAGTTTATAGACACCCCTCCTGAAGCTGGACCCCAACTTTTTCAGCTGTTGTTCCTACTCAGTGAGAAGGAAAAAAAACACAGCATTTCTGGGTTGTCTGCTTTCTTCACTTCTGAGTCTACAGCCCAGTAATTCTCTACTAACAGTACAAAATTGATATTCATAGAATCATAGAATCATAGAAGGGTTAGGGTTGGAAGGGCCCTTAAAGATCATCTAGTCCCACCCCCCCTGCCATGGGCAGGGACCCCTTCCACTAGACCAGGTTGCTCAAAGCCTCATCCAGCCTGGCCTTGAAGACAGCCAGGGATGGGGCATCCACAGCTTCTCTGGGCAACCTGTTCCAGTGCCTCACTACCCTCTCTGTGAAGAATTTCTTCCTGATATCTAATCTAAACCTCCCTGATTTCAATTTATACCCATTACCCCTTGTCCTATCACTACAGGCTCTTGTAAAAAGTCCTCTCCCAGTACACTTGTAGGCCCCCTTCAGATACTGGAAAGCTGCAATGAGGTCTCCTTGGAGCCTCCTCTTCTCCAGGATGAACAAGCCCAATTCTCGCAGCCTTTCATCATAGGAGAGGTGCTCCATATTCATATTATATTTCAGAGAAGCAGCTAAAGGATAATTTTGAGGGGTAAACACATAGCAGTCCTAACTGATTGATAACCTGTTTTTTACAGCATTGAAGAAGAAACAAGTTCACATTAACCATAAGTTTTATTCAGTCAGGTCTATCAATAGACGTGATGAGTTCCATACTGTTGAATTTCCTAAACTACACATTTCATGAAAAAAGGAATTAATCTGACTTCTGGCTATTATTTGCAATGCTCCTATACTTGTAGTTGAGCCAAAGTCTTGGATAATGTTATCTGTCTAACATAGTCTTTTATTTCCTAAAATCTTTGCCACCAGGCCCACCATTTGTTACAGAGATGTTCAAGAAACCCCTGGAGCAGAGCTCATCCATCAACAGCTATTGCAGTTCTTTGAGCCTTTATTGTGAGGAACTGTGCTGTTGTCTTTTCAGCATCTCTTAACACCAGGTTTCAAATTGTTCAGCTAACATTATTAATTACTTTCCTGACTTACTGATATTGTACATCTGGTGCTGTCATTCACCACCCAAAATAGTGTAAAGATTAAGAAATATTACTGTTCTGGTTGTTAACAAGCCAAGAGATTCATTCTATTATTCATTGTGTTAAGATGCAGTCCTCTCAATTAACAAAAGCAAAATTACTTCAGGTAACAAAACATTCACTTGCCTTAAAATTCATCTGCTGACTTCCACTGGTCTGTACATTACAGGTGAAAAATACACACTTTGGTCCATGATTTGCAGTGAAATCTCACCACTGATTGCAGGAAAGCTAAAATTGGAGGCAAACTCTTCATTGAAGTGTATAGTGAAGGGGAATAATTTTCTATACAAAAGCTGATGGCAGATTTTGCAGAGCATTTCTGAATATCACCCATCTTTGGGAGTCAAAACAAGGGTATGCCTACAGTGCAGTCACTAACCTTGCTTCTCAACAGGAAATTAGAAAGCCCCATGCTGTCTCGTCTGCCCATATTGCAACAGCCACTCAAGCTAGACACTCTGACTGACACGTGGCACAACCCTGGCTGACAAACTGATGAACTAAGCAGCACTGTTGAAGACCAACCAGACTAGTGATATGAAAGCTTAATTTTCCAAAGATCAATTTTTTTCCTTTTGTTTCAGTGCTGTCTGGCTTTCAATGGCTTGTTTGAATTGTGCTGAGTAATTATAATGTTCCTTTAATCCAGGCCCAGATGTTCCCTTGCTTGAGTCCTCTGACACCCACTCACATATCGCAACCCCTTCATCCGGAGCCAGCTTCAGTTCTTACCCTAATGCTCAGCAGCCGCTGCCAGCATGGGCAGCGTGCTGACACCAGGGCTGAGGATGCGCAGTGGGTCTAGATGGCTGTGTAGCAGATGTCACTCCTTAATGCAGGAGAGAGATGCGTGGGAAGACTCCCCTATGCTAGAAGAGAGGATGGCCATATGTATATGCAAATACTATGGAAGAACATTTCTTCCTTTCATAAATAACAGGCAGATGATTACAGTGACCTGAGAAATGGAATTCAATTAAGAAACATTTTCATCACTGTTCTCTGCTCTGATCCTCCTGCATTACTATCTTCCTTGAGAGTCTGCCTCCTTCACAGAGAACTGCACCGGTATAAGCACTTTACAGAAGCACTTTACAGAGGCACCCACTTCCAGCTTGCTATCTGGGCTGGTATTAAGCAGCTTTCATGA